>NW_020442461.1:87472-94504 GCF_000699045.2 Agrilus planipennis | reverse complement strand
GTGCCTCTCCAAGCCGGACATTAGTACATTAAATGTTATTCAAAAAATAACGGCATAAAAAATTGTACATTCAAGAGGATATGGGAAAATAATGAGAAACCGCACGTACCTTTTTAAAATGAGGTATTAATCAATGATAATTATCACAAAACTTGTTGGCGTACGTCAATCACATCGCAACTAATATTACACCACCCAGTTATGCCAACATTATTACATTTTTACCAACTATTCCACCAAATCATTGCCCCAAAAATATCAGAAGGCGGATTTAGAAGCATATCAACGGAGAGAATTTTATGCAACCAAATAATGTGGAATAAATAAAAATTATTTACTTTAAAAGATATTTTGAGTTTTAAAGCTTCAATAAAGAATCAGATTTAAACAAACCGTTTTAATAACCTCTTTTATATAAAACAAAACGTAAGAAACATCCAAATGTAAAATACAAAAATACTATAAATTAAACAGAAATGTGCAACAACAGTTAATAAAAAATTTAATAAACACAAGATAAATGCTCTCTTATGTGGATAAGAAGCTCAAAACTATAACTAAACTAAAATTTGTGTATTTATATAAAATTTGACTATGCTTATGCAACTTTCTTACTTTATGTGTAATGCTCATTGGGAGTTGCATAACTTCAGGTCCATTTTGCAAATAAAGTAATTCAAATTGTTTCGGCGTTTTTAATAACTTCCTAACTAACTAATAATTTGTTCTTTGATTAAAATATAGATAAAAAAGTATTAATAACTGCATAAGTAGTTGAAATTTAAGAGAATGATAGCTCGAAATAAAAAGAAACTGTTTTCATTGATGCTATCTGCTTTTAATTGATAAAATTTCATTCTAAACAAATAAAAAGTAGTATGTGAATTTCAATATTGAATTAGTTACGCTTAGCAATTTTATACAAACTTTATTTGTGCTTATACAATCCTTTGAACTTATGTGTGGTGTTATCTGAAGTTGCATAAACTCACGTCCATTTCGTGAATTAAATAATCCAAATTGTATTGGTACCATTCAAATAAATACTTTAA
Source organism: Agrilus planipennis (assembly GCF_000699045.2). Taxonomy (NCBI): domain Eukaryota; kingdom Metazoa; phylum Arthropoda; class Insecta; order Coleoptera; family Buprestidae; genus Agrilus; species Agrilus planipennis. The sequence goes on along the minus strand of NW_020442461.1, from coordinate 93,452 downwards.
ATGACAAGAAAATAATCATAATTATTACAAATTTTGTTTGTGGAGTAATCCACAACCAAAAAAATATTAATAATCGCATGTTTGTAGCTTTCTCAAATTAGCAGGATTTACCATTACATTGATTTTAGTAAAAACTAATACTATCGAGTTTAAACGAAAGAAAATGTTTCCGAAAGCTGACACAATCAAAACTAATACGCAAATTACTTTTGTAATACATACAATATAATTAAAAATAAGCCGATTATATTTATATTTTATATTAATTAATTTTTTCTTAATACTGTAAGAAACTTAAATAATAGGTCACGAAATGTAAAGAATTCATTATTAACAATTAATAAAGAAGTCAATAAACAAATGAACACAATTTAAACGTTCAAAGAAGCTTAAAACTATTAAAAACAGTATTTTAATAACTTTATTCAAAATTTAGTTGTACTTATGCAACCCTTTGAACTCGCTTGTGATGTTTTTGAGAGTTGCATAAACTCACGTCCATTTCGTGAATTAAATAATTCAAATTGTATTGGCGCCATTCAAATAAATACTTCAAATGGCAAGAAAATATTTATTTTATTACAAATTTTGTTTGTGAAGTAACCTACAGTCAATGAAACATTAGTAACTGCATGTGTAGTGTACTCTCAAATTAACATGATCTTAGTAAAAATTAAAATTATCGAGTTTAAACGAAAGATATCGTTTCCAGAAGTTTACACGTTGAAAAGTAAAAAATTGGTTTTGTAATACATATAATACAAATATGAATAAGCTAATAGTATTTATATTAATGTATTTCTTTTTATAACTTTTAATCTCGTAAAAATTGTTAACTTCAGCATCATTTTGATAAATCGGGAAATAGGTCAACTTTGCGTGTTCATCTGCGTCTCTTATTAACACATAACTAACTTAGCAATGTATGGAATCTCACTGTTTTAAATCGCTCGCAACAAGTTTATTTTTAGGAAGAAACCGTGACGCATTATGTGCGCGATCGCCGCAATTTCCTTTTCGTAAGGCAAAGTTTAAGCATGATACTTACCTGCTAATTTCCTTTTACCTTTTCCTTTTTTCCTTCGATAATTTTCGAAAATATGGCTGAAAGTGAAAAAACTTGCGCGGAATGTAACGAACCCGCTGAATTAATGTGTTCTGCCTGTAAATTAGTGTCATATTGCAGTAAAGAACATCAAAAAGAACATTGGAAAACTCATAAATCACTTTGTAAACCTTTTGAGGTAAGACCAAAATTATTTTATTTTCNGTGGAGTAATCCACAACCAAAAAAATATTAATAATCGCATGTTTGTAGCTTTCTCAAATTAGCAGGATTTACCATTACATTGATTTTAGTAAAAACTAATACTATCGAGTTTAAACGAAAGAAAATGTTTCCGAAAGCTGACACAATCAAAACTAATAAAAGATTTTAAGAAATGAAGGGATATTTAGAAGCAAAAACAGGAGTAATGAGCGGCAGAGGAAGACTTAGATTAGATTATTGTTCACAAATATTAGGAATGTGCGAAGTTCTAGTTTTCGGAAAATGAGATGATTAGCTCATGATAAGAAAGAATGGAATGTGGTGATGACGTATTAATTGATGTTCGGTAATTTAATTAATTTATTTTCCATTTACTCACCCCCATCGCGATATCGTCGACTTGTCGAAGAGTGCTTAGAACGATGCTTGTTAGGTACGTGGGTGTCAGGTCGGGTATGCACTCTTTGACGAGGCCCCCGAATATATAACACACCCTGTTGACGTTATGACATATGCGGGGTATGAGACGGGCGAGGAAAAACAAATCATCCCAATCGGGCTCATGTTCGCTACTTATGCCAACCACATAACTATAAGAGCGACAGTCACCCTGCACCCCTACACTACGAATGGGTAACAATGTTGCTGCCAGCTTCTGTTTGCTTGATATTCGACGTAACGTCAGTCTGTCATAAAAGAATACATTTTTTATTTTGTATAAGAATAAATGTATAAATGGTTAATGTAGCGTTTTAATATGTGAGCAAGAAAGTAGCCCTGAATCTGGTTCTTTAGAATTCAGGAGTGTTCTACTGGCATCCGTTTGATTTTGGAGGATGGTATCAGTGACTAACTTTTTGAGAAAAGTGGGTCACTTTCTTAATCCTCCGAAAAATTTTAATAATTCAGTAAATGAGAGAATAAAATACTTTTACTAAATCCTAACACATACTTTAAACTACATTAAATGGATACCTTTCTTCTTCTGTTGTCACGACTCCCTCCACCCTGTTAAGCAAAGCGTGTTTTTTTTGTAACATTTGGTCGAATTCGACTATGATTTTGACAAGAACCTGTGTCTCTGAAAAATCCCGTTCCATGTACGGTTCCTCGCCACACAACACCCTGATGGCTAACCCAGGACCAGGGAACGGATGCCTCATCACAATCTCATGAGGCAATCCTAGATCTTTACCTTAACAATAAATTATACGTTGTAAAGTTAATTTAATAAATTAATTTTTCAAAATTATCAATTAGTTACCTATTTGTCTGACCTCATCCTTATGAAAGTCCTTTAGTGGTTCGATTACACGCCCATCCTCCCTCAATTTCCTTATTAGTTCCGAGTCATTATGGTGCGTTTTTATCACGTCAGCTTTGCTCGATGCAAGACAGGATGCGGATTCGATAAGATCGGGTCGCAATGTTCCCTGGGCAAGTAAAACGTCCTCGGGTTTCAATTTGAGTTCGGCCACAATTTCGGTCGTGATGCGAACAAAAACGTCACCTATAATTTTTCGCTTTTCTTCAGGATCAGCTGTCTGGCAGAGCATCTTTGTGATGCGAGTGCGAGAGTTGAGCTCGTGCTTGTCTATCGGCACAACCGTTGTTCCTTCGTAAAACGCAGGGGTTGCATTTATCACTTTCAAATCGAGTCCTATTTTGCGGAGAGACATTGCCACTTTGACACTCTCCAGTTTGCGCATGAATCCATTATCTATATGAATTGCAATTACCTGGTCCGGCTGAAGCGCTTTAAAGTAACGAAAAATTATATGGATATTGATTAGTAGTTGTTAATTTTATAGAAAATACTATTATTATTAAAAAATAGGAAAGTATAGGAGTATTAGCACCAAGGAGACAGCTTTATATTCAATGGAATCAGCATTGATAGAAAAATATGGAATGAAAAATAAATAGTAATAAATACATGTATTAGTATGCAGCGTACGTGAAAGAAGGGTAAAAGTTTATATACAAATTAGAGACGAAAAAGTAGAAGAAGTCACTGATTTTCGGTATCTAGAAAGTCAAAAAACAAGAAATAAGAAAAAAAACTACAAAAAATTTAAAATAATTCATCAATAATCAATAACGATGTCAACCAAAAAATAAATAAACACAACAAAAACGTTCAAAAAAGCTTAAAACAATTAAAAAGTATTTTTGTAATTTTGTACAAAATTTAGTTGTGTTTATGCAACCCTTTGAACTCATGTGTGATGTTTTCTGGAGTTGCATAAACTCACGTCCATTTAGTGAACTAAATAATTCAAATTGTATTGGCGCCATTCAAATAAATACTTCGAATGGCAAAACAATAATTATTTTCTTGCAGATTTTATTTGTTAATTATACTATTATACTGAATTCAGTAAAAAATAAAACTACTGAAACTTGTACAAAAGAAGTCGTTATCAAAAATTTACATAAATAAAAATATTGGTAAACAGGTTGAGATATGGTCTTATAGAAGGATGATGAAAATACTGAGTAGAGAGGATTAAAAGGCGAGATTTATTGAAAACAGAAGGAACTATGAAAATGGTAAGATGATGCTAGGACTCCTTCTGAAACATGAACGGCTACTTAGAGAAGCATTAGAAGCAAAAAAAATAAGCAAAAAGGGCTAGCGCATAACCTAGACTAGGTTACTTTTTGCAGATAGTTGGGCATTAATAAGTCTTTGTACTGACGACTTTGTGACAATGATTAGTTAATGCAGGTATACCTTTGTGTAAAAGAGCTGCACATACTGCGCTGTCGACACCGCCACTGACCAGTACGAGGACTTTGCTCGACCCGACAGCTTCCTTGATATACCGAAGACAATCGTGTTCGCGACCGTTCATCGTGAAGTTTCCAGTTAGACTGACCACGTCGAAAAGGAAGTTCTTTAACATTGTCTTTCCATTGGCGGTAAGGTCGACTTCCGGATGGAACTGCAGTCCATACAGCCGGAGCTTCTCGTTGTAAATTCCAACACAGAATGATCCGTTTTGCGCGATCGACTTGAAATTGTCCGCTATTTTATCTATCGTGTCGCCGTGAGTCAAGAGGACTGTTTGTGTCTTGTTCATTCCTCTGAAATTCATTGATTAATTAATAATCTCTCGTTTTGACATACGATTTACCAACTTACTTAAACAATAGGCATTTATTATCTACTTCTATATTAACTTGACCATCTTCTCTGTTATCCTTTCGTACTACAGTGCCTCCAAATTCTTTGTTCATCATTTGCATTCCATAACAAATACCTAATAATGAACAAAGTCGTTTTTACCAATCTGTGTAATTGTCATAAAAAATAAAAATATTGACCTAAGACTGGCAAACCTATCCTAAATATGTCAGCATCGTATCGCGGTGCGTCCTCAGCATAGACCGAGTTTGGACCTCCGGATATTATGATCGCTCTGTATCCGGCTTCTTTGATGTTGAATGCTGGCGTGTCCAGGGGTAGGATGTCGCTTTCAACGGACAATTCTCGAACATTTCGATCAATCACCTTGCCATATTGTGCACCAGCGTCTAAGATTGCGACCTTTTCCGAATTCGTAGCACCATTCGTGTTCATGTACTGGTTTTCAGGACTTAGGTTGGGCATAGTGCTATTCCAGCAACACTGAAAAAAAAACCAAAACACAAATCAATTCTCGCTTAATAATCAGAAATAAATGTAGTTATGAAGATGTTATGGCATTTCACTTACTAAAAATACCATCATGTTTAAGCACATGTGCAAAACAGAGAGTCGTAGAAGAATGCAAAACACTTAATAGAATTAATGGCCACTAATGCATACCGTTGACCAGCAAATATCTACATACATGTATACGTTAACATTAACTTAGATAATTTAATTAAAAGGCAACTTCTCTACACTAGGTACTTAATAGTACGTGTCTGCGTACCTACACAGGGTGTATTGCACTAGATTAATACCATTTTGCATTCCGAATAAATATAGTTAATAAAGCCAGTAAAACGTTTTTCATTTTTAAGTAGATATACATTTTGTTAAAAAAATCCAAAAAAGCGTTACAATTTCTTGCATTATGATCTAACAATCTTCGCCACATTAAAATATCGCAAAACTTACAAAAAGGCAAAAAAGTTAAAAAACCAATTTACAAAAAAAAATAACGTCGAAAAACAAAAATTGAACACCCTCAAGCATACGAACACTGAGTTACCAAGGAAAACAAATTCATGTCGCATGTCATAGTAACAATTATACCTCTCTAACGTAATCGGCTATTTTATTATATATTGTACTAGTGCTTAAAAACATAATGAAAAATGACTGTAAGCATAAAAAATCGAAATACGACAAAGGCTCTTAGTCTAATTTTAAATACTAACTGAAGGTAAACTGTTCAAATGCGCATCAGTCTATTTTGTTGCTCGATCCGAATAGTATTTCGTCTAAAATAGAAACTCAATGACAATTGTGCGCGAGGCAAGTTTAATTTAATTTCATTTTATTTCCTTTCAATAGTCTCGTAAACAGCATCCCCTCGGGGGTAAGTTTAAAATAGAAACGGTCAAATAGTGCGCATACAAAACTACAATGATTTTCTTACTTTAAAAAAACTAATGTTTATAGCTGAATAAAAACAAAAATTTGAGTAATTCAAATTTAAACGTACGTTTTCAGTGTACGTTAAGATTCTGTACATAAGCGACAATTTTTATGAG
>NW_020442461.1:44295-84681 GCF_000699045.2 Agrilus planipennis | reverse complement strand
TTATATTAATTAATTTTTTCTTAATACTGTAAGAAACTTAAATAATAGGTCACGAAATGTAAAGAATTCATTATTAACAATTAATAAAGAAGTCAATAAACAAATGAACACAATTTAAACGTTCAAAGAAGCTTAAAACTATTAAAAACAGTATTTTAATAACTTTATTCAAAATTTAGTTGTACTTATGCAACCCTTTGAACTCGCTTGTGATGTTTTTGAGAGTTGCATAAACTCACGTCCATTTCGTGAATTAAATAATTCAAATTGTATTGGCGCCATTCAAATAAATACTTCAAATGGCAAGAAAATATTTATTTTATTACAAATTTTGTTTGTGAAGTAACCTACAGTCAATGAAACATTAGTAACTGCATGTGTAGTGTACTCTCAAATTAACATGATCTTAGTAAAAATTAAAATTATCGAGTTTAAACGAAAGATATCGTTTCCAGAAGTTTACACGTTGAAAAGTAAAAAATTGGTTTTGTAATACATATAATACAAATATGAATAAGCTAATAGTATTTATATTAATGTATTTCTTTTTATAACTTTTAATCTCGTAAAAATTGTTAACTTCAGCATCATTTTGATAAATCGGGAAATAGGTCAACTTTGCGTGTTCATCTGCGTCTCTTATTAACACATAACTAACTTAGCAATGTATGGAATCTCACTGTTTTAAATCGCTCGCAACAAGTTTATTTTTAGGAAGAAACCGTGACGCATTATGTGCGCGATCGCCGCAATTTCCTTTTCGTAAGGCAAAGTTTAAGCATGATACTTACCTGCTAATTTCCTTTTACCTTTTCCTTTTTTCCTTCGATAATTTTCGAAAATATGGCTGAAAGTGAAAAAACTTGCGCGGAATGTAACGAACCCGCTGAATTAATGTGTTCTGCCTGTAAATTAGTGTCATATTGCAGTAAAGAACATCAAAAAGAACATTGGAAAACTCATAAATCACTTTGTAAACCTTTTGAGGTAAGACCAAAATTATTTTATTTTCACTAAAATAATGTAATTGTAAATTTAATTTTACCTACCCCTCGTTTGATATTTTACGGAAAAGTTCTTGAAAAAGTACCTTTTATTTACAATTGTAGCAGAATGTTCAAAACTAAGTATATTGTGTCGTTTATTATAGCAATACTATAAAAAGTTCGATCTAAATTATGAACAAATCTAAACCTCATTTTAAAAGGAATTAATATAGAACTTGTGCAAGTTATTCACCTTTTCTTGTAAGACTGTAATCTAAAAATAAGCCAATCTTTGAAATTGTAACATAATAAGCACATTATTTGATTCAAAATATTATAATTTTTAGTTTTATACAAATATTAAATGTTTCTATCGATTAATAAAATAATATATTAAAGTAAATATAAACAATGATAGATCCAAACGACCTCAGACAAAGGGAAATGCTTAGTGGCCACAAGAGACTTGTCTCCAAACGATCAAATTATTTGCGATTATCCGATAGTTTTCGGACCACGTCCCCATGTGGTGGAAGAAGGTCCCGTTCCATGTCCCGGATGCTGCAGGTTTTTCCAAAACGGACCATTTAATAAATTTGTCATTTTATTTAATTTGGCCGTAGATTAATAATTGCTGAATCGGCACCAAGATGTGAAGGTTGCGACTGGCCAGTGTGTAACCCAAATTGTCCAGGATTAAAGGACGTAAACAAACACGCTCACGAATGTTACATTTTAGGTTTAAGGCCGACAAAAGCACAAAAGAATTTGCACAACTTTTATCGGTAAAGGAGTTACAGGTACTTACCAGATTATTTGAAAGAATTATGTGATCAAATTGCTTGCAGGCAAGATGCTTTGCTGACTCTTCGAATTTTACTCTTTCAAAAAAGGAACCAAAAGAAATGGCAACAGATATTGGAAATGGAATCCCACATGGATAAGAGAGGAGAGGGTACCGATACGTACAAGTAGGTCTTAGGGTAAATTACAAAAATAATCGTTAAATCAAATCCTTTTGCTTCATAATCAGACATGTCCAAGAAAGGATAGTAAAATATATACAAGAAAACTTCGTCACACCGTTGAGAGATATCGGAAAACAAACGGGACAAGAACTTTTACTGGACGATTCGGACGAGACAATTCAAAAGATTTGTGGAATAATAGACGTAAATTCGATGGAAATAAATCAAGATGCGGAACTTTCAGCTCTGTATCCCACCGCGTATTTAATGGAGCACAGTTGCATCTGTAACACTTACCACGTCTTCGACGACGAAGACCAGAACTACAAGATAACAGTTAGGGCAGCTTTACCGATCAAGAAGGGGGACCACATAACGACCATGTACACTCATGCCCTTTGGGGAACCCAAGCAAGGAGGGAACATCTCATGGAAACGAAATATTTTGAGTGCTCCTGTCCCAGATGCAGCGATCCAACAGAATTGGGAACGTACCTTAGTGCCTTAAGATGCTTAGGTGAACTTTCATTAACTGTCACTAATCTAACAAAGTTCTTAGCCAGTAATTTATCGAAACAACCAGATATGAGTTGCGATTTCAAATATCTGGTGATATTTGATGAATTCCTGATGATGAGGAATTCAACGTGTTCTATTAACGATTTCGCTTTTTGAAAGATATCCCATTTGCAGGAACAGAAAATGAACCCTGTGGAGGAACACAACTTCCAATTGACCCCCTCGACTATAAAACGGAATGGGCTTGTGATAAATGTAAAGTGAAAGTTAATAATGCCGAGGTGGCAATGTTGGTCAACCAAATTGGAGAAGAAGTCGACCAGATTCAGTTGAGCAAACCGACGGTCAAAGAATTGAACGAAATGCTTAAAAAAGTTTTAACATTCTTACATCCCCATCATTATCACGTTTATTCTTTGAAACACTCTTTGGTGCAGTTGTACGGGTATCAGCAGGGATACATGCCGAACCAAATAAGTGACGAACTTCTCCTCGAAAAGGCCGAAATGTGCCGGGACTTGTTGGAGACAACCAGGAAGATCGATCCAGGAAATTCTAGGTAACTTGTACATAATTATTCCCAATAAAGTTTTATCTATTTACAATTTAACATTTCATTTTCTTTTAGACTTTGCTTGTATACAGCAGTTCTGCTCCACGAGTTGCATTTGGCGAATGTTTATTATATAAAGCGGAAGTGGCATACAGAAGACAAAGAAGTTTTGGCCAGGTTGTTTCGCGAGGCGAAAAGATCGCTCGAGGACGCGAAAAAAGTTCTGGAACACGAAACGACTTGCGCTGCCGGGGAAAAACTTCGGCACTTGGTGGAAAGTTCGGAGAAAGACGCCAACAAATGGATCAATAATCATTCAGAAGAAGTCAACGAATTATTGGAACAAATAAAAGAATCATTGAACGTTTAAAAACACAATTTAATTATGTATGTATTATTAATTGCTTACTACATTTATAACTATGAATAAAGGCGTACGTTTAGAATTATTGGTTTGTACAGAGCGTTTTGAAAATGATGTTCAATTGATAAATAAATGATTTTCATTTCCAACTACATAGGTACATACCTAGCTGGAACGGTCTAGTATTTGAACTGAAGACCCTATGTTGATGATGAAAGAACAATTGGACAACAAAATTGATAAATACAATCCACCAACAACTACGCAGCGACACACGTTATTGTACAATATACTCGAATATTTGGATAAATTCTGCGACAAATTGGTGAAGACTTCCCCAGCCCGTAGGTGAACTAATGATCTCCTGATTAAGGTCTAAAGGCCGTTGTCGGTTGGAGTTGCTTCCAAACGTTTCACTAGCATGAGTGGCGGGCTTCTTCAGAGATCGTTCCATCTCCGATGCTGGATGTGAACTCTAATCTACGACGGCCTTTAGACCCGAATTAGGACAGCATTAGTTTAGTTCTACATTTTGGATTATCGTTATGTGTAAACCAAACACAAAAAAGAGAGAGAGATCTGAGATCTGGTCACATATTTATGTTTGCATCTTCCTTCTAGTGAGACCCACCCAAAGTTGAACGTTATCAATGATACACGTAAGTCCATCTGCTGATGGTGTAACCATTGCTGGGTGGTTTATCTACTATGCCTTGTAGTCCAAAACGCTATGTATTGATCATCGATCGATAAAACAAATTTGTACACTGGTAGATATGTAGATATTATATTTTTTCAATAGTATGTTTTTTTATTGTTGAAAATTTCATGGGCATTTGCCGGCAAGTGAGTTCTGTGGTCTTTGGCCCTAATTCTCGAANTATTATTATTAAAAAATAGGAAAGTATAGGAGTATTAGCACCAAGGAGACAGCTTTATATTCAATGGAATCAGCATTGATAGAAAAATATGGAATGAAAAATAAATAGTAATAAATACATGTATTAGTATGCAGCGTACGTGAAAGAAGGGTAAAAGTTTATATACAAATTAGAGACGAAAAAGTAGAAGAAGTCACTGATTTTCGGTATCTAGAAAGTCAAAAAACAAGAAATAAGAAAAAAAACTACAAAAAATTTAAAATAATTCATCAATAATCAATAACGATGTCAACCAAAAAATAAATAAACACAACAAAAACGTTCAAAAAAGCTTAAAACAATTAAAAAGTATTTTTGTAATTTTGTACAAAATTTAGTTGTGTTTATGCAACCCTTTGAACTCATGTGTGATGTTTTCTGGAGTTGCATAAACTCACGTCCATTTAGTGAACTAAATAATTCAAATTGTATTGGCGCCATTCAAATAAATACTTCGAATGGCAAAACAATAATTATTTTCTTGCAGATTTTATTTGTTAATTATACTATTATACTGAATTCAGTAAAAAATAAAACTACTGAAACTTGTACAAAAGAAGTCGTTATCAAAAATTTACATAAATAAAAATATTGGTAAACAGGTTGAGATATGGTCTTATAGAAGGATGATGAAAATACTGAGTAGAGAGGATTAAAAGGCGAGATTTATTGAAAACAGAAGGAACTATGAAAATGGTAAGATGATGCTAGGACTCCTTCTGAAACATGAACGGCTACTTAGAGAAGCATTAGAAGCAAAAAAAATAAGCAAAAAGGGCTAGCGCATAACCTAGACTAGGTTACTTTTTGCAGATAGTTGGGCATTAATAAGTCTTTGTACTGACGACTTTGTGACAATGATTAGTTAATGCAGGTATACCTTTGTGTAAAAGAGCTGCACATACTGCGCTGTCGACACCGCCACTGACCAGTACGAGGACTTTGCTCGACCCGACAGCTTCCTTGATATACCGAAGACAATCGTGTTCGCGACCGTTCATCGTGAAGTTTCCAGTTAGACTGACCACGTCGAAAAGGAAGTTCTTTAACATTGTCTTTCCATTGGCGGTAAGGTCGACTTCCGGATGGAACTGCAGTCCATACAGCCGGAGCTTCTCGTTGTAAATTCCAACACAGAATGATCCGTTTTGCGCGATCGACTTGAAATTGTCCGCTATTTTATCTATCGTGTCGCCGTGAGTCAAGAGGACTGTTTGTGTCTTGTTCATTCCTCTGAAATTCATTGATTAATTAATAATCTCTCGTTTTGACATACGATTTACCAACTTACTTAAACAATAGGCATTTATTATCTACTTCTATATTAACTTGACCATCTTCTCTGTTATCCTTTCGTACTACAGTGCCTCCAAATTCTTTGTTCATCATTTGCATTCCATAACAAATACCTAATAATGAACAAAGTCGTTTTTACCAATCTGTGTAATTGTCATAAAAAATAAAAATATTGACCTAAGACTGGCAAACCTATCCTAAATATGTCAGCATCGTATCGCGGTGCGTCCTCAGCATAGACCGAGTTTGGACCTCCGGATATTATGATCGCTCTGTATCCGGCTTCTTTGATGTTGAATGCTGGCGTGTCCAGGGGTAGGATGTCGCTTTCAACGGACAATTCTCGAACATTTCGATCAATCACCTTGCCATATTGTGCACCAGCGTCTAAGATTGCGACCTTTTCCGAATTCGTAGCACCATTCGTGTTCATGTACTGGTTTTCAGGACTTAGGTTGGGCATAGTGCTATTCCAGCAACACTGAAAAAAAAACCAAAACACAAATCAATTCTCGCTTAATAATCAGAAATAAATGTAGTTATGAAGATGTTATGGCATTTCACTTACTAAAAATACCATCATGTTTAAGCACATGTGCAAAACAGAGAGTCGTAGAAGAATGCAAAACACTTAATAGAATTAATGGCCACTAATGCATACCGTTGACCAGCAAATATCTACATACATGTATACGTTAACATTAACTTAGATAATTTAATTAAAAGGCAACTTCTCTACACTAGGTACTTAATAGTACGTGTCTGCGTACCTACACAGGGTGTATTGCACTAGATTAATACCATTTTGCATTCCGAATAAATATAGTTAATAAAGCCAGTAAAACGTTTTTCATTTTTAAGTAGATATACATTTTGTTAAAAAAATCCAAAAAAGCGTTACAATTTCTTGCATTATGATCTAACAATCTTCGCCACATTAAAATATCGCAAAACTTACAAAAAGGCAAAAAAGTTAAAAAACCAATTTACAAAAAAAAATAACGTCGAAAAACAAAAATTGAACACCCTCAAGCATACGAACACTGAGTTACCAAGGAAAACAAATTCATGTCGCATGTCATAGTAACAATTATACCTCTCTAACGTAATCGGCTATTTTATTATATATTGTACTAGTGCTTAAAAACATAATGAAAAATGACTGTAAGCATAAAAAATCGAAATACGACAAAGGCTCTTAGTCTAATTTTAAATACTAACTGAAGGTAAACTGTTCAAATGCGCATCAGTCTATTTTGTTGCTCGATCCGAATAGTATTTCGTCTAAAATAGAAACTCAATGACAATTGTGCGCGAGGCAAGTTTAATTTAATTTCATTTTATTTCCTTTCAATAGTCTCGTAAACAGCATCCCCTCGGGGGTAAGTTTAAAATAGAAACGGTCAAATAGTGCGCATACAAAACTACAATGATTTTCTTACTTTAAAAAAACTAATGTTTATAGCTGAATAAAAACAAAAATTTGAGTAATTCAAATTTAAACGTACGTTTTCAGTGTACGTTAAGATTCTGTACATAAGCGACAATTTTTATGAGATATGAACAATATTTAACGCAAGTTAGTATAAATATTTTAAGTAGATAAAACAGAATTCAAAACAAATATATGAAATATCATTTATAAGTCGTTTGTGATCATCATCATAAGGTCCTCACCCTGAGGACTGGTTGGGCACGTACATCCACTTCTTTCTATTTTGAACCAACCTTTAACTAGAGCAACCTGCACCTGCTCTGCCTCTCTTAACTCCTGTTTCTACCAAAATACCTCGTCTATATCATTTGTGACATATTTATTATTACCACATTACTAGAGTTTGGGACAAACTGTACATTATTTTATTTTATTTTTATATCTTTTAAAACAAATTGTAACTTCTACATGACATTAAAACTGAAAAGTACGTAAATCATTACTAAACTGCAAACAATATCTATTTCTGGACAAATTAAAAATAACTACTTAATAATATTATGTACTCTTGTAAAACTTTTCAAACAGGTAGAAAGGTAGATAGTTTAGAAAATTATTTTTAATTTATCTAATAAATAAACATTCCCAAATCCCTATTAGGGTTTCATTCATTTACAAAGTATAAATTTTGGAAACCTAATTAGTATTTTAAATTCAGCAATCATGCATCATCATGCTAATAAAAATTAGCAGGAATTACGACTTTCCTTACACAAGTATTTTTTATTTAATTACTAACAAAAATTGGTTCAGATTTCCAGTAAAACCTTTCTAATTAAAAATATTCCCGCAGGTAAGAAGTAATTTATCGAAAATAATCATAAATCGTGGCAATCACGTTTATGACTAATTCTGTTCAGTTTTTATTTATAAGTTAGTAGCACATTTCTAATCAATTTGTTTCTAAGCAGATCAATAAAATATATGCAGGGTAATTTTAACAACATAAATATATTGATAAGAAGCAATAATTTTCCTTTTTTTTTAGATTAATTATGATGAAGCATCTGTCAAAATGAAATGTGCAAATGTTGACCTGCTAAGTGCCTCTCCAAGCCGGACATTAGTACATTAAATGTTATTCAAAAAATAACGGCATAAAAAATTGTACATTCAAGAGGATATGGGAAAATAATGAGAAACCGCACGTACCTTTTTAAAATGAGGTATTAATCAATGATAATTATCACAAAACTTGTTGGCGTACGTCAATCACATCGCAACTAATATTACACCACCCAGTTATGCCAACATTATTACATTTTTACCAACTATTCCACCAAATCATTGCCCCAAAAATATCAGAAGGCGGATTTAGAAGCATATCAACGGAGAGAATTTTATGCAACCAAATAATGTGGAATAAATAAAAATTATTTACTTTAAAAGATATTTTGAGTTTTAAAGCTTCAATAAAGAATCAGATTTAAACAAACCGTTTTAATAACCTCTTTTATATAAAACAAAACGTAAGAAACATCCAAATGTAAAATACAAAAATACTATAAATTAAACAGAAATGTGCAACAACAGTTAATAAAAAATTTAATAAACACAAGATAAATGCTCTTATGTGGATAAGAAGCTCAAAACTATAACTAAACTAAAATTTGTGTATTTATATAAAATTTGACTATGCTTATGCAACTTTCTTACTTTATGTGTAATGCTCATTGGGAGTTGCATAACTTCAGGTCCATTTTGCAAATAAAGTAATTCAAATTGTTNTTATATTAATTAATTTTTTCTTAATACTGTAAGAAACTTAAATAATAGGTCACGAAATGTAAAGAATTCATTATTAACAATTAATAAAGAAGTCAATAAACAAATGAACACAATTTAAACGTTCAAAGAAGCTTAAAACTATTAAAAACAGTATTTTAATAACTTTATTCAAAATTTAGTTGTACTTATGCAACCCTTTGAACTCGCTTGTGATGTTTTTGAGAGTTGCATAAACTCACGTCCATTTCGTGAATTAAATAATTCAAATTGTATTGGCGCCATTCAAATAAATACTTCAAATGGCAAGAAAATATTTATTTTATTACAAATTTTGTTTGTGAAGTAACCTACAGTCAATGAAACATTAGTAACTGCATGTGTAGTGTACTCTCAAATTAACATGATCTTAGTAAAAATTAAAATTATCGAGTTTAAACGAAAGATATCGTTTCCAGAAGTTTACACGTTGAAAAGTAAAAAATTGGTTTTGTAATACATATAATACAAATATGAATAAGCTAATAGTATTTATATTAATGTATTTCTTTTTATAACTTTTAATCTCGTAAAAATTGTTAACTTCAGCATCATTTTGATAAATCGGGAAATAGGTCAACTTTGCGTGTTCATCTGCGTCTCTTATTAACACATAACTAACTTAGCAATGTATGGAATCTCACTGTTTTAAATCGCTCGCAACAAGTTTATTTTTAGGAAGAAACCGTGACGCATTATGTGCGCGATCGCCGCAATTTCCTTTTCGTAAGGCAAAGTTTAAGCATGATACTTACCTGCTAATTTCCTTTTACCTTTTCCTTTTTTCCTTCGATAATTTTCGAAAATATGGCTGAAAGTGAAAAAACTTGCGCGGAATGTAACGAACCCGCTGAATTAATGTGTTCTGCCTGTAAATTAGTGTCATATTGCAGTAAAGAACATCAAAAAGAACATTGGAAAACTCATAAATCACTTTGTAAACCTTTTGAGGTAAGACCAAAATTATTTTATTTTCACTAAAATAATGTAATTGTAAATTTAATTTTACCTACCCCTCGTTTGATATTTTACGGAAAAGTTCTTGAAAAAGTACCTTTTATTTACAATTGTAGCAGAATGTTCAAAACTAAGTATATTGTGTCGTTTATTATAGCAATACTATAAAAAGTTCGATCTAAATTATGAACAAATCTAAACCTCATTTTAAAAGGAATTAATATAGAACTTGTGCAAGTTATTCACCTTTTCTTGTAAGACTGTAATCTAAAAATAAGCCAATCTTTGAAATTGTAACATAATAAGCACATTATTTGATTCAAAATATTATAATTTTTAGTTTTATACAAATATTAAATGTTTCTATCGATTAATAAAATAATATATTAAAGTAAATATAAACAATGATAGATCCAAACGACCTCAGACAAAGGGAAATGCTTAGTGGCCACAAGAGACTTGTCTCCAAACGATCAAATTATTTGCGATTATCCGATAGTTTTCGGACCACGTCCCCATGTGGTGGAAGAAGGTCCCGTTCCATGTCCCGGATGCTGCAGGTTTTTCCAAAACGGACCATTTAATAAATTTGTCATTTTATTTAATTTGGCCGTAGATTAATAATTGCTGAATCGGCACCAAGATGTGAAGGTTGCGACTGGCCAGTGTGTAACCCAAATTGTCCAGGATTAAAGGACGTAAACAAACACGCTCACGAATGTTACATTTTAGGTTTAAGGCCGACAAAAGCACAAAAGAATTTGCACAACTTTTATCGGTAAAGGAGTTACAGGTACTTACCAGATTATTTGAAAGAATTATGTGATCAAATTGCTTGCAGGCAAGATGCTTTGCTGACTCTTCGAATTTTACTCTTTCAAAAAAGGAACCAAAAGAAATGGCAACAGATATTGGAAATGGAATCCCACATGGATAAGAGAGGAGAGGGTACCGATACGTACAAGTAGGTCTTAGGGTAAATTACAAAAATAATCGTTAAATCAAATCCTTTTGCTTCATAATCAGACATGTCCAAGAAAGGATAGTAAAATATATACAAGAAAACTTCGTCACACCGTTGAGAGATATCGGAAAACAAACGGGACAAGAACTTTTACTGGACGATTCGGACGAGACAATTCAAAAGATTTGTGGAATAATAGACGTAAATTCGATGGAAATAAATCAAGATGCGGAACTTTCAGCTCTGTATCCCACCGCGTATTTAATGGAGCACAGTTGCATCTGTAACACTTACCACGTCTTCGACGACGAAGACCAGAACTACAAGATAACAGTTAGGGCAGCTTTACCGATCAAGAAGGGGGACCACATAACGACCATGTACACTCATGCCCTTTGGGGAACCCAAGCAAGGAGGGAACATCTCATGGAAACGAAATATTTTGAGTGCTCCTGTCCCAGATGCAGCGATCCAACAGAATTGGGAACGTACCTTAGTGCCTTAAGATGCTTAGGTGAACTTTCATTAACTGTCACTAATCTAACAAAGTTCTTAGCCAGTAATTTATCGAAACAACCAGATATGAGTTGCGATTTCAAATATCTGGTGATATTTGATGAATTCCTGATGATGAGGAATTCAACGTGTTCTATTAACGATTTCGCTTTTTGAAAGATATCCCATTTGCAGGAACAGAAAATGAACCCTGTGGAGGAACACAACTTCCAATTGACCCCCTCGACTATAAAACGGAATGGGCTTGTGATAAATGTAAAGTGAAAGTTAATAATGCCGAGGTGGCAATGTTGGTCAACCAAATTGGAGAAGAAGTCGACCAGATTCAGTTGAGCAAACCGACGGTCAAAGAATTGAACGAAATGCTTAAAAAAGTTTTAACATTCTTACATCCCCATCATTATCACGTTTATTCTTTGAAACACTCTTTGGTGCAGTTGTACGGGTATCAGCAGGGATACATGCCGAACCAAATAAGTGACGAACTTCTCCTCGAAAAGGCCGAAATGTGCCGGGACTTGTTGGAGACAACCAGGAAGATCGATCCAGGAAATTCTAGGTAACTTGTACATAATTATTCCCAATAAAGTTTTATCTATTTACAATTTAACATTTCATTTTCTTTTAGACTTTGCTTGTATACAGCAGTTCTGCTCCACGAGTTGCATTTGGCGAATGTTTATTATATAAAGCGGAAGTGGCATACAGAAGACAAAGAAGTTTTGGCCAGGTTGTTTCGCGAGGCGAAAAGATCGCTCGAGGACGCGAAAAAAGTTCTGGAACACGAAACGACTTGCGCTGCCGGGGAAAAACTTCGGCACTTGGTGGAAAGTTCGGAGAAAGACGCCAACAAATGGATCAATAATCATTCAGAAGAAGTCAACGAATTATTGGAACAAATAAAAGAATCATTGAACGTTTAAAAACACAATTTAATTATGTATGTATTATTAATTGCTTACTACATTTATAACTATGAATAAAGGCGTACGTTTAGAATTATTGGTTTGTACAGAGCGTTTTGAAAATGATGTTCAATTGATAAATAAATGATTTTCATTTCCAACTACATAGGTACATACCTAGCTGGAACGGTCTAGTATTTGAACTGAAGACCCTATGTTGATGATGAAAGAACAATTGGACAACAAAATTGATAAATACAATCCACCAACAACTACGCAGCGACACACGTTATTGTACAATATACTCGAATATTTGGATAAATTCTGCGACAAATTGGTGAAGACTTCCCCAGCCCGTAGGTGAACTAATGATCTCCTGATTAAGGTCTAAAGGCCGTTGTCGGTTGGAGTTGCTTCCAAACGTTTCACTAGCATGAGTGGCGGGCTTCTTCAGAGATCGTTCCATCTCCGATGCTGGATGTGAACTCTAATCTACGACGGCCTTTAGACCCGAATTAGGACAGCATTAGTTTAGTTCTACATTTTGGATTATCGTTATGTGTAAACCAAACACAAAAAAGAGAGAGAGATCTGAGATCTGGTCACATATTTATGTTTGCATCTTCCTTCTAGTGAGACCCACCCAAAGTTGAACGTTATCAATGATACACGTAAGTCCATCTGCTGATGGTGTAACCATTGCTGGGTGGTTTATCTACTATGCCTTGTAGTCCAAAACGCTATGTATTGATCATCGATCGATAAAACAAATTTGTACACTGGTAGATATGTAGATATTATATTTTTTCAATAGTATGTTTTTTTATTGTTGAAAATTTCATGGGCATTTGCCGGCAAGTGAGTTCTGTGGTCTTTGGCCCTAATTCTCGAAACTTTGCTGTACGACGTACTTTTTGAAAAGTTTGTATTTTTTTCGTAAGTGCCCACGATAAAGGGTTTTCCATTTTCGAACTCGTCAAACTCGTCGTTCGAACAGAAACAGCAACATATTTTGCAAAGGAAATCTTCTACGGCGTTGAAACTTTTCTTCCATGCCTTTATGGTTTGGTTTAAAAAAGTATACAGGAGCGGATTTAGAGCGCAACTTAACAAACTGATTGCGTTGAATGCATATCTCATAATCCAATGCTTGTGTTCGTTCAACGTTTTCACGGTTCTTAACGTGTCGAAAATGTGATAGGGAAGTCTGCAACTTACAAAAGCAAATACCAGGACTACGATGATTTTAAAGGTCCGTACTTTTCTTTCTGCCCGCGTTCTTTTCATTTTAATCATCAGTTCTACGTGCGGATTGGAGGATTTGGAAGCAGTTGTTACTTCGTTTAAGCTCGTTTGTGTCGTAGAATTTTCTGCATTCGACGTTTCGTATCTTTTGGGAATGTTTGTAATGAGTTTTCTATGTTTCCACACGATGACCGCGATCTTCATGTAGAGCCAACAAAAAATTATTATCAATGGCAAAAAAATAAGGATCGTTATACACAAATTGTATATCATCAGTTTTTCTTTTTCCATTGCGACGCAAATGTAGGCGACAGAAATGTCTGGGTCTTTTCCGTTCGAATAGTCCATATAAAAAAATCCATGTTGAAAGAGGTCGTAGATGGGATAAGAAATACCTACAACATGGAAACATTTTCCAATGTTGTAGTTATCGAGAAGGTTTTTATCATCGCGTTATTTACTCACCCGCACACAGTATCCATATGATGATTACAGTGAAAATACAGATCCATTTTGGTGGATCACATTTCCGATTTCTGGCAACATTACGATATCGATCTAGCGCAATGACAACGATAGCGATGCAACTACTAAGACTACCGAAAGTTTTTAAAACAGGCACAAAATGGCACATAAGTTTGCCCAAATCCTAAACAAACAGATACAATCTAATGGAATACAACACCTATTACGTAAAGTTATGAATGTTAACTCACCCACGTCACGTACGGATGAACAAAATTGTCGAAACTGTAAACAACTATAACAGTTCCCGTAATTAAGTCACTAATTGCTAACGTTACTGTACAAGTTTTTTGAAGGAAACGGTGGTTACTAAAACAATTAATGATTATGACTCATTAATTTTTACTATTGCTATTGCTGATTGAAAATATGCACCTTTGCCACGTTGCTATTATAGCAGCAATATTTCCTCCAAGTGTAACGCTAAATAAAAACAGGTAAACTACCAAAAATATA
Organism: Agrilus planipennis; assembly: GCF_000699045.2. NCBI lineage: Eukaryota > Metazoa > Arthropoda > Insecta > Coleoptera > Buprestidae > Agrilus > Agrilus planipennis. The sequence continues at coordinate 70,248 of NW_020442461.1, read as the reverse complement.
AGTCGTTCATCTGATGTTAAATAAATTAATGTTTCGTGAGATATATACGACAAGGAGCTTACATTTCTGGCTTTCCATCGTACGTTTTCGTCTACATCTGCGTAAAATGCAATGCTAGAATAAGACATTAATGGTAACAATCGAACTCCTTCGTTAACTATGTTTCGAAGCTATGTTGAAATTAATTATTAAAAGAAAAATAAAACATTACCTGTACAATAACGTATTAAAAGGTGCACTTTCCATTATTTACTTGTTTCTGTAACTGATGGTTAACATTTCGTCGTGGTGAGTTCAAATATGTTGAATGAAATAAAGTTGTAGAAAACAGCAACAGAAACGTACTTACACGGCTATAAAAATAATATTACATTTATGTGTATTTTTATCGTAATATAGGTATGGATGAACGAGTTTACGCTTTCAAGCATTTTGATCTTATCACTAGTGGTATACAGGGTGGAAGAAGTTATCCAAGTTTATCGGTAGTTTTCTTAGATCATATAGGTACAAGCAAATGTTGAAACAGTAGTTTTCATTAAGCAGATATTTAACGGCTTTCATCTCGTCATTCTTCTCACTGTTTCTAAAGAATGTTGAAATAGACCTTCTGTCCTACCCTCTGGCTTTGCACCAGAGTGCAAGTAGCTGGGACTGATTCGGGTCTAAAGGCTGTCGTCGCTAGTAAGAATGGCGACTTTCTTCAGAGGTCTTTCCATCCCCGATACTGGATGTAGACTGCATCAATTCACCAACTGGTCGCGAAAGCTATTACTAATTTGTTTTCATAATTAAGATCTTCTCATCATCATCATAAGGTCGTGAGTCCTAAGACTGGTTGGACACGTACCCTAACTCCTTCCTATCCTGAGCTAATCTTCGTATTTCCCTAATACTAGAACATCCTACATCCTTGCTACTTGCGAACAGTAATCTAATCTAGGTCTATCTCTACCTCTCCTAACTCCTGCTTCTGCCTCTAACATGTCTCTGATTAGACTTTCATGCCAACCTATCTCGTTTATTTCTTGTTGACTTCCACAGAGTAGACTAATGCCTACTGTATGCTAAATTGTATGCTTCAGGTTACAAAAAAACTTTTCAAGGCGATCACGCTGTATACATACACAGCTATGATAAATTTTAGCTCTATCTCCAGTTTTGCTCTGTTGAAATTAACCTATTGGTAAATGATCATTACAAAAAAATTGATATCAAAACTGATAGTAAAATTTATTGGCGCCTAACAACCATATGCTCTTTTTGCAATCATGCGAGTCATTTGAATAATCAGTCGACTGATATAAACACATATAGGTATGTATTACAAAATGTGTCCTAATGTCGCTTCGTGTAGCACATGATATTATCACTTATTATAAGTATTTTTCATTATCAAAAAAACAATTCGAAGATGATAGCCAAAAGTTAGAAAGGGTGACTTACTTTCTAACATTATTAAACTGAATAAATTTTGGCAAATGAAAAAAAGAGAGACCAACAGAATAGTTTAAAAGTTTTTATAAAATCTAAATTTTTTTTGGTTTTGAAACGTATTCCAGATGGTTCAATAAGAAGATTTATTAAATCTTAATGAATTCGTTTCGATCAATAACGACCTATGCAGAAATAATTAGTGTTTTTTTTATTTTGTATGATGTAAAATTTTAATGCTACTAGTATGTGGTGATTAGTAATCTGTCAATCTAATCGTGTGTTCCATAATACGTTTTCCGATAGTTCTACCAGTCTGACCAATATACGTTCTCTAAATTCTACATTTTCAAAAAGAATTAATGCTGATAAAAAAATGTGTAATTTCTACGTTTGGTGAACATTTTGCCTTACCTGTATAGGTACACGACAGTTGCGATATGATCGTCTCCAAGAACTCAAATTTTTTCCTTCAAAAATTTCACGTTTTAATCACGCACAAGTGAACTGTGTGTACAATCTTCCCGCACCCTTATTTAATAAGCATTTACTATTAAATATATACACCGGGCTATAATTGACAAAAAAAACAAACAGGTTGAAAATATTTAATTTATTAATCACCAACTGGGAGTACACCTACATTAATTATTTTTTATTACCAATAATGAACCATACGATTTAAGTTACGACAAAATACATTTTTTTATCATATGTTATTACAATTATAACTGTTGTTACACTAATTACGAGCTGACATTTAAAAGAAAAACGTAAGGCAGGCATCGTTTTAAACTTAAAACACAAACATATTGACATACAGTAGTTGTACGGCAAACTAATCTAAATAGATCTATCTAAAAAGATGTTAATTAATTTTACAAGTGACCGCAATTAGTTATTTATACTTAATACTGGTCGCTGGCTTGTTTCTCATCCCTGTAATTAATACGTACCTAAATAATGTCGTTTTTCTTTCAATTTCTATGGCAATCACACTTATCACAGAAAAAAAGAATTATTATATTGTTATGTTGACGTGTTTTCTTTACGAGCTTTCGACTTTAATCGAGTTTTGTTGGATCGTTCACAAAACGGCTTGGTTTTAACGTAAAGCAAGTTATAAGACAATTCCTTTCCTGCGCGCTTCCTCGCAGTCACTTGTACCTCGTAGTTTCGTCCAGGTTTCAATTTTTTTATAGTTTGAGTTAAAACGTTTCTGAAAAAATCAAAAAGTTTTGTACCACGTTAAGTTAGTGCCGGACGCACACACTCTGCAGGTTCCGTAAACAAATTTAAGGATAATATTAGGGGCGTACTTAGGGCGGTGCGCTACTGTTCTTCATCTTTTTCTTTGCAAGTAAAGAAGAAAAAACTGTTATAAAGTGATTGCAATGTTACTGAAGATGTTTTACGATAATACAGTCCGACGGAACCTTCAGCGAGCGAGTCTTGCTTTTTATTATCACCGATTAATAATTTTTTAACTTACTCCTGAAAGTTTTTAATGTCTTTGCAATACTTTGTCGTATTTTCTTTGCTTTTCTTGGCGCGTTTGTCACCGTTTGTGATACATTGGTTAGGGACTTCGTACATTTCGAGTTCCTTGAAACGAATCTGTTTGATGTTAACGCAATATAATATGGAATCCGATTCAGTCGACGGTATCCAACCAATTGTGACACTGTTACACTGTCTTAAAGAAGAAAACTCTTCTACCGTCAAATCGGATGGTAAATCCGGCAGAGGAATCGAGGACAATGGTCTAGTAGTTGCTAGAATCTGACCAGCGTCATTCGCACCATGAATTTATCGTGTTGTAGGATAAATTTATCGATAAATAATAATTAACGAACAAGTACGTACCTCTACACCTGATATCCTTCTCAGTTCGTCCCTATTTGTCGACATGATTTTTATATAATATCTTAAACCTTCTTCCGGGTTTTCTATAACGATTTTGTCAAACCTTTCTACGCGTCTTCGGGTGAACACGACCTGACCTTTCGTGGATATTTCGATATCCACCGATCCTCCACATGGAACCACGTAGAATTTTAAGGAGTCGTTAATGATTTTCCTCATCTGCGCTTGAAATATGAACTTTAGATGTACCTACGCATTGTGAACATCATTCTGCTTACCTTAAACCTGAAGGTGACTTTGCCGTCGTACTTTTTCAAGTTAACGAAAGAAAGTTTGCCGTCTTTCAAAGCTGTCGGCTTGAAATTTTTGTTGAACGTCAGATAAGACGATCCCCTATGATATGTTAGATTTGATTGTTGATTAACGGCAAATAGATCGAAATAATACTTCAATCCTTCGACCATATTCTTTGCTGTGTAATGAGTGTGATGACCGACGCAATTGATAGCCAAGTCGTTGGCATGTTTCTCTGAAATGCATTATCCGATTTTGTTATTGATTTATGGATCTATTTTGTTCAGTCAACGATGATAGTAGTAAAGCAAATACCTGGTTCGATCCAGGAAATAAGAGTTTGCGACGCGGGCGTGGGTTTTTGTGTGCTAAAACCGTACTTTTCACCCTGGGCCGAGCACAATGTCCTGTAGTGCTTCTTCGTATTCACGACAACGCAGTAAACTGTGCTTTGAGGGTCAACTAAACTAAAGAAATATTATGTTAGGCTAACGGTGCCATCGAAGACAGCAACAATTTAATCAGGGAAAAAGATATAATTTATTGTCCTCCGTAGAAGGTAAGTGCATGTTTTTACATCCTGTCTGCTTACGACACAGACGATTCTGTGTTCTGTACCTACTTACCCAAGAAGATTTTGTCTTTGTTTCACTTTCTTTGTCATCACTGTTAAATCTAATTTTTTGTTCTACAATTATTAAAATGAACACTCAAACTAACGTCGTTTACTTCGAAATGTTACAACAAAAAGTTTACAACACGATTTCAAGAATGGTTCAGCCAACAGGTGCAAAAATTGATGGATGCTTTAAGGTATGTTTCGTCAAACTTCAAATAAATTATAAATACAAAGCCATAAATTATATTATTACCTACATGTTGTGAATAAGGTGTGCCCCAATAAAATAATTAATTTCATGTCATCAAGTTAGAAACAAATGATACTTTGCTGTTTTGTTTCTTTTAAAATCAGTTGAAACTGTTACCAGAAAATGTGCGGCATAGGAACTGTTAAAAGGGTAATGAAATCATTTGGATTCGGCAGCTGTTGGTGATTACATGGAATTTCTAATACATTTTTTCCATTTTGAACATCACGCTCTTACTATTTCTTCCGCAAGTAACGAACATCTTCACGACAAACATTGCATTTCAATATAAAACTACTTTTCTACTGCAAGGAAAACTACGATTAAAATTCCTTTCCTAAATCGGCTAATTTCAAAGATACTTCTTTTTTATTTTTGTTATGGTTAAAATTTACCGTTATTTCAACTAGTTTTACGGTAATTTTTCATTTGTTTGAAAAGGTACCTATTTACCTATATAGTTTTGTTGAATAGTGAATATATAACAATTGGGTTCCCAAGTTCGCATTTGTCTTGTAGAAATCATTTACAAACCTTGGTTCCCAGCTAATGGTCAGCTGCTTTCTTCTTTGTCTTCTAGTTAGCTTCATTCCAAGATTTTGTGATGTTTTAATTGCTTGAGGACCACCGGGTTCTGTACTGAGATAAACGTGAACGAATGTGTCTTCATTTACAGCAACAATTTCAAAACTATAAACCGTTTGAAAGGACGATTCTAATTCGAATGTGTCAGTGTCCATGGTGGTGATATTAACCAGCGGTTTAGATAATGGGATACTGTCTAGAATCAAACACTGGCAAATTGTTACAGATTTATGCAAAAAATAAATTAGTGTAGTTTTTAGTCGAGTTATTTTTTGATTTTTATTAATGTAATATTTCGCTTACCACCCCTGGATTTTGGTATTACAACCCAGTTGACCGGGGAAGTACACGTTGCAACCGTGAACGTTAAAGGTATTCCATCCATTTGTGACTTATATAAAAGCCTGCAAATATTAGACGATTATAAAGTTACTATTTCCCATAAAACATGGTAAACTATTTAACCAAAAAGGCTCTTTATTTTTGAGTTTCGTTGTGGAGAGCAGCTACTGTATAAACTTGTGCCTTTAAGTTAATTAAAATGATCGATTTTGTGCAATAATTTTTATCAAAAGCGAAGGAGTAGGTACATGGATAAAAAGTTGAAGCAATGTCTTTGCAACTGTTCGTGCAACTAAATTAAGGAAAAATGCTGCACTTTGGACAAAAGAAAATGCTTGTTGTTATAAGTAACAAAATCTCTTTTTTGGTTTACAAACGAATTGGGACTTATGTACTTGTACACATTTAGCACAAATGACCCAGGACATGGCGCATAACTTCTTTCCAGATTTAGCCCGGGGTCAAATGTCGCATCTTGGCTTCTAATGTTAATTCATTTCAGACGACACACTTACACATATAAGCCAAAAATAAATCGTTCATGAATGCAGATATTTATTGTTGTTAGAACTATTTTAGTCCAGTCTCATAATTACACAGCTCAGAATATAAGTTTGTTGTATGTAAGTAGTTTGTACATGGCAAAACTCACAAAAAAACAAGACTAAAGCGTTCATGTTTGCCACTTTTTATTTATTAGATACCTAGTTGGTACTTCGAAAAAAAAGAAATGTAAAACTGACATCTAATGCCTTGTGCTTGTGCTTTCTGCCTGACACTACAAAATGTATTCGATGTGTAGTGTTTGCATAAATTAGATTACGATCGAGAAAAACTACTTTGCATTAAGATATTCTTTAGTTACTGTGTGAACTGGCAAGTATTTTTAAATAATGTGCATAAATCGAGCTCTTCGGAGAGATACCAAGAAGGACCAGAGATATCTAATTGCTTATGGTGACACGTTGACAGATGAATCTGCTTGTTGCCTTTATTTTTTCTGAATATTAGATGCACTTTTTGTTTGATTTTGATCTACTACTGTGCTGCTAGTACGAGGAGACAAGACAAGCAAGTACATGCACACCATTTGACATTCATCCTTTGGATAATTGATACAAAACATCTACGAATAACAAACACCACGTGCGTTCTCTGTCAATCATACACGTTCTACAGTAGAAACGAATGAAAAATAAATCACACTGCCATGGAATACTTATAAATTATTAAAAATGCTAATGCAATTCTTTTTATCTGTGCCTTAGAAACACCTTTAATGTAATTGGAATCGTATGAAGAAAAAGGAATTCATATTTACGATGCTTACTATTACTAGCGCTTAGAAAAATAAAACTGATCGAAATTCTTATGATACATTTATTGCCAAAAGTAGGAAAAATGAAAAGAGCATAATATAATATGTAACACGATCTCTCGACGTTCCGCAACACTCTCGGACATTCTGAAATATTCCACAACATTTTGGATCAGTCTTATGGAGAAAGTGATAGATAGAAAGAGATTTTTCAACTTGGAAAAGACAGAGTCTTACTTTGGTAACACACTCATGTACCTATATAGCTTTCACAAATTCGGAAAGACAACTCTACCAGTTCGATATCAGCTCCTTTTGCTCTGATCTAACTTTTTCTGGGGTATCCTTGGATCATTTAGGCAAATTCTGGGGTACTAATTTTCCACAGAAAATCGTTCACTTCTTTTGTGTCTTTATTTGGCCCATCTTATTTGACTCTCCCCAGTCATCACCCTCATATTCCCTCAATTCCTAAAAGGATGCTGAAGAGTGTCTTCCACACTATAGATTGGAGCGATCTCCAAGCTAGATGTCCTTTATATCCGAATCACACGCAAAAGTGATTTTTCTTGTACTGACTTACTTTTCCATGAAACGTTTACTGATAATTACTGATTACGATTAAGATTCAACATGTTACGACTTCATAAGTCAAGAGTATAAAACTAAAACGTTTATTTTATTTGGCAATTGGGACGACTCGTTAAATAAGTAGAGAAAAAGTTGAAGTGGTTAAATAGGTTGGCAAAAAATACAAGTAGATAGGTACATTAGATAGTTGAACGGGGTTTTTGCTACATAAGAAAAATTTCAGTATAAGTATCAGGTGCACATGTAAAAGCTAAAAATACAGTTTCAGTTAATTAAATCTTTGGATGGAACAGTGTACAATTGTTGTCTGCTCTTTGAAGTAACCGTATTTTTTTAATCTCATTCTTGTTAAGTAGGTATTATTATTATCATCATACTTATTTCCGTACAGATAAATCTCATCCTCACGCTGTGTGTTATTGTGCTACGTAAAACTGAAGCTTGCTCCAAATTAAAAATCGAGCAAAACAGATCTTCGAAGAAATTATCGTGCTGTGCGCAATCGAATTTAATAACTCTCCTATCTTTTATTTAAAAATTTTACTATTACATCTACGGAAATATCAAGAATCACTGAAACTGCTAAAGCAGAAGGTACAGTCACATGAGATACGCAAATGTTCATACACTACTTGTGAATTTATAACCGAACAAATGGATATTAAAACATATGCGATCATCTTTTCAAAATATAACGTGGTATAGGGAAATTTGTACAAATGATGCTTTCAGTTGCTTTTTCATATAAATAAATTAAACCGTAGATAAGAGACATAAGTCCAATGAATGCAATCTAAAGTTTTTGAGGGGTGTTACGCCTCGTCGAGAGTTTGGGTGACAGCTTTCAGAGGACGAAGGGATATTTTCCCGTCCACCAAATTCTCTATTTTCACTCGAGAAAGAAACCATTTAGTAATTTATACCACGATAAAGAAACATTTAAGGTGTGAATCAGAATCTAATGTGTATTAGGTACCTACAGGAATATGATATTATCACTTTAAAATAATTCTAAGTTGAAAAATCTATCTAATGGGATGTTCAAAGGAGAAACATAGCTTACAATTACTTTATCTATTCGTAAGATTAATTAAATTAGCTGTTACAACGATTTTAAGTATTTTTACATCACGAATGACTTCATCTTTTAAACGAACCATTCGATTGTATAATCGACAACAGGATAGTGTTCAATGAAAACCATCGATTAGACTGATGGTGATGATGATACATTGTTGCTTGATTAAAAGCTCATTGAATCATATTTTGTAGAAATTTTTAAATTATCTTTATTATGAACTGATGATGTCCTTATTCGGCTCTAATTATAATCTTTTGGAAAGGTATACAACATACAAGGAAGAAAATATCGTTCTTGTTTAATAATTGTGCATATATATTACTTCCAAACATTATTTTTCATATATTAAAGTTTCGTGTTTTCCTAGTACTTTATTATTTTCAATTTTGAAGAGGTGAATGACTTCTCGGTTTTTATTAATGAATACTATATGTATACTACTATAATAGTAAATTAGAATGAATGACATTGAAATTTATTTAGACGATTTGTGGTGCCATCTGATATTCAACGGTGAAAGGTTGTATTAACGAGATGGGAGTAAGGAAAATGAGTAACCATTATACATAACCTCAGTGGGTTATGTGGTCCCGCTCATTTCTTCCTGGTGTTGTTTTACTGATTTTCACTTTAATAGTGGTGAAAGTAATAGTAAAATAGATATTAGTGCAAGTCGAAATTGTGTTTGTCATGTACATTGAAGTGGTGTTATGGACAAAGGCGCAGAAATAAAATTAAGGTAAGATGCTTGTCTGTTAGATGATTTGGTGGTGGGGTAGGTACTAATTTCTTTTGAAAATCTTACGATTCTAATGTAATCATTTAGTATATTACAACGTTTTATTTCGAGACGTATCTTAGCAAGTAATGTAGACGCTATAAATAAAATTTATAATAAATAATAAAACAAGACTGGTTAACATAACCTTACTGTTTTGGCGGTAATCTTCGTTCTTGGTGCATGTTCATTAACCCATTTTCATTATAAATGTTTAAAAGTGATAGTAATGTGGACACTTGTGCAAAATAAAAATGTTTTCATTACGTTCATGTCTGCAAAGTTGTGGACAAAGTTGCAGGAATGAAACTAAGGTAAATAATGTTTATCTACTGTTGGAGTGGGGTAGTATTTTGCTTCAAAAATCATTCAGTTTCAATACAATAATCTGCTCAATTGTAATACTCTATTACAAATGTCCTAGCAAAGAAAACAGATACATATGATAGCAGAATTATTTGTATTTTGCAATTGTTAAATTTGAGGTTATGGCTTGTAATACATTATACCTAAAGGTTTTGTGCAAGAGTTAATAAATTGACTTTTCATCTTGAGTATAAAAAAAAGCATCATATTATAAAATGGACTTTTCCACTTTCGACCCATTGTTTATTCGAGATAGTACGAATCGTATTGTGCTATTGGTTAAATGTGAATACTGAAAGGTAACCGGTGTTCCTGAGATAGTGTTAGTTAGTTGTTCATATATTAAAAAATGATACTAGAGACGCTATCATAAGAAGTCGACAGCAGGCTCGAAAGTAAACGCATGTACCGAATAAATTATGAAGCTTGACGTGTTCTATCGTCGTCCGAACCGCAAATGAGAACAAGCAAAAGCGAAAAACAAAAAGCACGAAATACATTGTCGTCAGAACGAAATAATCCAACAAGATAACCGATGGAGAAACGGTCAACGAAAGGATTGACCTCCCAAAAGCAGTTCATACAATAATATTACTTTTAAATGGTTTTATAAGGAATTGCAATTTTTTTTTTTACAAAACTAGTCTATTGGTTAAAGGGTACAGACAGGCATTGTCCTTCCCTTTTAACTTAGTACATGAGCAATAAACTAAGGCCCATCCATTAAAAGTTCTGACCATGCGCTGACCTACCGTAAATACTAACTTAACCCGATATTTGAAAGTACAAGCATTCAACTTCACATAACAGAAGTTGAATGCCGCCTTCTTGCTCGTCCCCAACCCTTTCCTCCAGCAGGATACCAAGAGAAACCTCCAAGTAAATACTGAATACCGACAGCCATTCTTTCGACTGGAATGAACGCCGCCTTCTTGCTCGTTCATAACCTGCTTCTCTAGAGACATACCAAGAGAAACCTCCTAAGCAACATTGAATACCGGCGGTATGAAGAAGAGCTACGGTAGCTATTCCTTCTAATGGTGTGAACGCCGCCTTCTTGCTTGTCCACAACCCCTTCGTCCACAGGGGTACCAAGAGAAACCTCCAAGTAAATACTGAATACCGACAGCTATTCCTTCGACTGGAATGAACGCCGCCTTCTTGCTCGTTCACAACCCGCTTCTCTAGAGACATACCAAGAGAAACCTCCTAAGCAACATTGAATACCGGCGGTATGAAGAAGAGCTGCGGTAGCTATTCCTTCGTCCGGAATGAACCCCTGCCTATTGCTCGTTCATAATCTTCACCTCTACAGAGATACCAAGGAAAACCTCCCAGGCGATATTGAATACCTTCGGTACTATGAAGAGGTGCGGTAGCTATTCCTTCTAATGGTGTGAACGCCGCCTTCTTGCTCGTTCACAACCCGCTTCTCTAGAGACATACCAAGAGAAACCTCCTAAGCAACATTGAATACCGGCGGTATGAAGAAGAGCTGCGGCAATCATTCCTTCGCCCAGAATGAACCCCTGCTTATTGCTCGTTCATAATCTTCACCTCTAGAGAGATACCATGAGAAACCTCCCAGGCGATATTGAATACCGGCGGTACGATGAAGAGGTGCGGTAGCTATTCCTTCTAATGGTGTGAACGCCGCCTTCCTGCTTGTTCACACCCCCTTCGTCCACAGGGGTACCAAGAGAAACCTCCAAGTAAATACTGAATACTGGCAGCTATTCCTTCGACTGGAATGAACAGAGAGAATAAAACAGGGATATACAAACAGAGGATAGCGCTCTCATTCGACATGATGGATTCGAAAAACTCTCTATACTTCTTCTATGATGTATCATTCAATGTCCTCATCAGAAATAAACGCCCGTTCACCTTTCAATTGCCAACAAAGAGAAAGTCGTATCAAATCACAGACTCAAACCAGCAAAATTCTGCGACGTTTTCATTTACTGATGCAGAATTTTATATTAGTTATCAATGAAAATTTTACTTCCTGATCCACGGATGGTGATAAATAGCATATGGTCTGGAACATTCTTTACTTTTCCTGTCTAGATATGTAATTTACTAATATCACTTAAGGCACTTTTATTAAAATGTACAACGATGTGACCCATCATTGACCAATCTAAAAAGAAAAGTTGGCCCCGTCCCTGACTCAGAGTCAGCAAGCAAGACTTTGAGTGTATTTTCAAAGTTTGCCAACTGAAGAGCCCCTGAATAAGTTGTAAAGTTATAGTTGTAACAGGCGATAATAAACTTTATGGCGTTCCGGTGTGATTTTGACGCATAAAAAGGCGCCACCGACATCGAAACTTGTCGTTCATTGCCGGTTTTAAGTGGAGCAACTTAACTTACGATTAACGTACTTCGAGTCTCCAGTGTCATGTTGTTAAGCTTAATAATCCTGTAATGTTGGCAATAATTTGCCCATACTTATGTGTATGGGCTTGCGCCTAAGCCCAACAAATTTATATTAATTAAACTGATAACTCCTCAAATCCTTTAACTGTTTAGATATAGATCTTAATCGTTTTATGAAAAAGGATCACTTTTTGATATCCCACAACAAACATTAGTGAGAGGGGGGAAGTACATAAATCCAACTGTACCTACTTAACTAACTTTAAGTATATTATAGTTGACTTAGCAAAAAGTAGCCTTTATTTTGTGTGACATTCTGTATTTTGTTGTTGAAATAAAAAAAAACAGTTAAACATTAAGTGTCTATGTTTCTACATGTAGGTATAAGTGTAAAGAATAAATTTATGTCGTCGCTAAATTATGTTTCTTTACAGCCAACGAACGAACGGTAAGTTTGCAAAGCGCCTTTAAGTGCCTTTAACTGGTGTTATCAATCGAAAATGTGTGACGTCGATGTTAAATGTCATTCTTTACTTTCGCTTGGGTAATTTGCGGGAAATTATTGCAAACAAAAGCGTCGCAATAACAATTTTACCCGCGGACACTGATTATAACATTTCCGACCGTTTCCAAACTGATAAATGCGGAATTTGCGCAAAACAAGCAAACGATTTTCGCTTAATGACCTTCCAAATACACAACTTAAAACATATAATACGAAAGAGTTTATAATATGTAAACGAATAAAAAATGGGATTCCTATTTCTAATTTGGTTATGTAAAGTTTGTAACATATGATTCCTTTTTCATGTAGATACCACGGAAGCCCCGAGAAAAGCTGTTAAAATTATCATTAAGGTAAGTTTTTTGATGTAGTAGATAATTTACTGTGGAAATCAAATAACTTTTGAACTGTAATTTAAGATTGTTTTCTATTTATATAATATAAATAAAAAGCAAAGATTTATTTAAAGAACGTAAGAAGTTCTTAGGCGCACATGGGCATAGGTGTATAGTCGTTTCTACTAATGGTTATCCCATTCTGAAAATCTAACGCATCCACTCCTACACTGATAAGCAGTCATTTTACATTTATGTAAATCACAATTTACAACCATCATACAGGTATGATAGCGCAGTTATTTTAATTATTTTTAATAGCGACCGGCTATTAAAGCAATAAGATGAAAATCGTTTGTGGTTGACTCTTCACATTAAACAACTTCATTTGCAAAACATACGCGGTGCCGTAACATAAATCAACGATAGCTTGAATTCCCGTTTATATTTTCGCTTTTATTATGGTTCGGAGGTTTACATATCACCATCATCTGTCGTAACTTCCTTCCTAATGGCTATTTAATTTTATTAATATCCTTAGATGGGGGCATCGGGTGAGTCCTAACAGCGAACGCGACTGTTGTTAAGAAACAATGAATTATTGCGTAAAACAAACGCGACTCCTTTGAAGAGTCATCTTCAATCCTATTATTCCTGTTTAGTAGCAAAAGCATTTTGCTAAATTTACGACTACTTACAAAATGTATCACCATCACCTTGGCAGATCACACATAACTCCGCATCCACAAATTGTTACTGTAGATTGTAAAAAATATGTCCCAGTTATTTATACATGTGTATAGTATTTATGTGTCTATATAGAAATGTATCAAATGCTTTTTCTCATTCTCTTGACCTTAACATCGACAAAACGGTCAAAGACGTTAATGTTGACCCAGGTCTGGCTTTATTACTAGGAATTAGATCCTTTTTTTTAACGCGTCGTCAATTTAAACCGGCACAAGTTATAAGTTAACTTGGTGGACGCGGACGCGAGAGTTTTGTTTTAAAAATCTGCAACTTATTTGGGTCACACCTAAATTCCGCTAATTCTACATTCGTTTAGTTTAATTTTTGAGCGAATCGTTTACAGGCAATTAAAGTAAGTCTTAGTCAGATTGAAATTGTATTAAAAGTCGGTTAATTCGGGTTGGGATGGGTTTGGTTGGGTTACATTAGACAGTAGTTCTAATTTTGGTTTAAATTTCCATGACTGGTACAGATATTGCTTCTGTACTAATTCTGCATTCAATTGGTTCAAGCTTCAATTGTTTGGGTTAGGTTGGGCAGTAATTTTTGGGCAATCGATTTGCTTGTCATTGATCTGCAATATTGTTTAAGTTGTTTGGGTTTCGAGATGTTTATTGCAAGGCCAACAGAAACAGAAACGTCGGTCAACAAAGTCGATCGCCAGTCGGTATAACCTTGCCGTGGTTGCGTGGTTGTCGTTGCCGTCTTGGCCCCTTAATAAGGATCGCAGTGGCCTAGGTCTAGGTTTAGGTTACTATGACACATGTTGTGTTGTGTATGTTTTCAAATAATAATAATGTCATCATAATTTATCGTCGACTGGCAGACACAGACGGGCGCGGGCGTTCTCCTCCGGACGGTTTATGTCTTCAACTTTACAATATTTTTAGCAGCGAGAGCCTTCGGATAATGTGGCTTCTTTGTTCCCAGGACCGCGGCTAAAACGGGCATTTGGCGGTCCTTTTAATACCGTCATAAATTTTTATTTTTTCCGCACGCTATTTCACCGTCCTGCCGAATAGTTTTCTAGGAAAACCGTCTACATTTTGCACATTTTCATAAAATTAGCAGATAACCACCTTTTTGCACTTACGTTTTCGTTATTCCTTTCTTAAGAAAAACCGATATCTGCTTATCGTTCGGAAGGTCGGTCGATAAAAAGGGTTCGTACTGAGGAAGCAGCGATTTCAGTTGCCTAGTCTTCTTGGATCTTCTTAAACCTTCGCTTTCCGTATGAAATACGCCGAAGATTAATATGGTCACGAGTCCCAAGTTCATCTGAAAATTAAACATCTTAAAAAATTACCTTAATTTCTATATCAAATAAGCTTAAAATTAAAGGTTTCGCTTTTTTGACGCTGTAACAGGAGTCTGAATGTGATTCCTCTTGTCGTTTTAACCGTAATATTTAATAAGTTACAATGTTGTACTACATCCTACGTTACGTGCAATTTATTGTACAAAGTATTACACAAAAAGGATTTAAACGCGTTTGGTTTGTGTTGTGTGTAAATGAATGTATGAGTAACAGTTGCGCTCTCTTGATAACTGTATTATAAAAGATGCAAAATATTGACCATACAAATATGTAAATAAGCGAAACAAGAAAATTTTCGCAACACCCGACAGACAGGTCCTTAACATTGCATTTTATAGTGTAAAAGTTGTTTTTTTTTTCTTTGCCCAGTTAAACTGCGGTTATCGTAATCGTAGGCGTCGACGATTTCAGAATATTCAATTACTAAGAAATGTTGCACTTTTCGCCCATTTATTACATTAATATTCATTTTATATTGCTTTGAGACAATAATATAGAACTAATTGCAAGCTTTAATGCTCGTGTGTCTGGTGAAAGCCGTTTATAACAACTCCATTTATAGCGCCGATTCGCATATAACGACGAAACTTTATGACTATAGCGCTACGACGATATAATATGTCAAATTAGTGTCTATTGTATGTTGCATCTGTAGAATGGTTATAGTGTTCACCACTTCGGCTATAGCGTGCGAATTTCGTCAATCCCTCCTGTGTTGTTATATTAGATTTCGTTTTACAGTCTTTTTTTTTTTCATCGTTCATTTACTACAGCAGCACCTTTGTAGCAGCGTGTACATTGTGAGTCTGTTCGCCGTCGTTACAACCGGATTTTACTTTAATTACTTATAGCATTGATGGTGGAAATTTGATTTCAAATCTATTTACGTAATTGAAAATAATTCTCCATTTCACGGTCGGATTAAGCTGGTACCGGGTGTAACTTTATTTGCTCGAATTACAAGATCGGGTGTGCATAAATCAGGATTAAGCTTTCAGGATCGCGGCAACTTAACGTGATATTGTCCTCGTCTTGGGCTTCAACGTGTGTAGAATGTACGTAGATACGTTCGTTTAATGATGAAGCATAGAAACATGTAGGTACACCGTTACAGAATGTTATTGCTAATCGTCATTTCTCACTTTTGTGGACTTACTGTTCAAGATTAGTTTAAAGGTCGCAAATTAAAAAGTTGTTATAAAAATGATAATAGTTCTACAATGATATCAAGCAAGTTTTAGGAAGTTGCTATCATGTGGTCGAATTTGTACATTGTCCAAAATATAAAATAATCAGGTTTTTTGCCAAACACACCCGGTATAAAATTTGATTCAAATGTTCCTCCAGCCACTTATCTTATTAAATTTCATGACTTGCTGGCTTCTCTATTTCCTTTTCGATTTTTATCGAATAAATAATTGATTTCGAGCTTGTTACTTCAGTTGGGTCGTCTTCTTGTCTTTCTCGTTGCCTTTTTTCTGTTTCAGTTAACTTTTCGCATTGCAAAAAACTTTTGGCATAGTAAAATGATCAAATTTTCTCGAAAATCAGAGCAAAACATAAATCATCTTTATTAATTTCATTAATATTTCTAATAGGTAATTTATTCAAAGAGGAAAAACGTTCCAGTTAATGAAACACGAATTAGTAAAATGTCGGTTTAAATTAGATTATTTATTTATTTAAATTGGCGCCGTCGAGATTTATAAAAATCCAAAAAATAATTTATTCATTAATTATGTTCGTTGCACAGTGACTTTAATTTGTTCGATTTGACCTAGTTGAATGACCCATTTTAATTAGAAGTTGTGTCTAACATGATCTATTGTAAATGTCGCAGCCGTATCATTTTCGAAACGCCTGGGCGGAAATAAAAGTAGCCATTTATTCAGACCTAAAGAAATTCTGTTTAAGCTAAATTATAAATAAGTAAATGAAGCATTACGTAGGTATGAAAAATGTTTAAATGCAGATGGACAAAGCAGCTCTCTGTATATGGTACACATATTTGTATGACCTCATAATACCCACGTTCCCACTTTTTTCTTCGACGATAATCGACAATGGCTTGTCAACTTCGATTAAGAAATACCTTGTCGTTTATTTTGCCGAATCATCGGTAATTCGCTTTCTCTTTTCTAAAGTAATATTGAATTTAAATATGTACATTGTACATACTCATGTACATTGTTTCATTTCGTAAATCGTATCAAACAGTGAGCGAACTGAACTGATAAACGTGGACGGTGGACGTCGCAGAAAAGAAAAAGTTGGAAGCGTTAGATGCGGTCTTATAGGTGGATGATATTAGAAAGAGTAGGAGAACAGAGGCCGCTACAGATGTATGTATTAGCCCTAGTTTTCGATAAATGCGAAGATTGATTCCAGGTCCAAGACCGATGATGATGAGTTAGATACTACAAGTAGGCGTAATATAGTAGAAAATGTTTTACAATTAGTTATAATTTAATTAATTGAGTAAAGTCGCGAATCTGAAGAGATGTTAATACAAATATCTAAATAAAAATGTTGCCGGTGTTTGCAATGATGTCGTCCTAGTTTTCCGATGCGGCAATACCTAAGCAAAGAGCGTGCCAAAGACATGTTTCCGATCATTATCGCCTGTTGGGAGATTTCAAACGGATCAAAACAAATATGGAAGTAACAGCCAACCATGATAACCATTATGTCCATCGTGGACGCATCCTCAGCACCACAATTCCCAGGTGACAATAATAATGTCAACTATTTGCGGATGCTGATTTTCACCGCTAATTTTATTTCTTTCTGTGATTCCTACCTACCTGCAATGGGTGTACATATAATGAGTTTTAATTTTCTTTTATGAATTTGAACTGTAGAAAAGGCAAATACGTACGCATAACGACGAATATTTGCTGTTTCTTTTTATGGCAGGGTGTAAACCAATTAAAATGTATACATTATTTGTTTTAATTTACACACTGTACCCACTTACGCGCAATATTATTTGTACAATGATAATTTGATGATAATAATTGACATCATTATTTGAAAAACAATTTGTCTTCAGACTGAGGAAAAACGAAGGAAGATTAAGTTTGTTTATTTTTAAATGGAATTTTGCACTAATTGCAAGTAGTAAGTAATGCAGTGAATTTATTTATTCGTCGGTTATAAATCAAACGAAAGTATAAATTACTTTCACCATTAATTTGCACACTAAGTGTTGCTTATAATTAATAATAATAATCAATTTTCTAGGATTGGTTGAGTAAAATTTAAGTTTTCTGACATGTGAAATTTTAATTACCTACAAGTTGTTAGTGTAATTGCAAAACCTTTAGACGCTCATGTTTTTACTGTAACAACTGAAATTTACATAATTAGTAGATAGCTTAATTCTTGCTTAATCTTTTAAAACCGTTTGATTATTTAGAGAAGAACAGTTAGGTGGTGAAAATTTAATAAGAATATCTAATCCACAGTAATTAAGTAAAGAAAACTTAAACTTAAAGTTCAAGAGTCACCAATTACACCAACGATGACCGATTCAATGTGTTTGTTGTGGAATCATGTTTATTTTTGAAAAAACTGTTCACTAGAACGTATATTAAGGCTTCTCCCCGTTTGACCCACATACTACATATAAACTATTCAGTAACAATTTAGATTCGTTTATAGGCCCGAAATTTTCATTATTATTCGTTATAAATAGAATTCGCTACCAACATAAATCGTATAGATACCAACTTTTTAAGTAGATGATTGAAAAACAGTTGTACCTCTTGTTGCTTAGCATATCTGAATCGTTTATAATCATTATCATATGCAATTTGCACCTGTTAATGGTGCGGTTCGACATTTCAGGAGGCACTGTGCTTACCAATAAATAATATTATTGTTGACCAGAACATCCAGGCATCTACAAATTAAACTAGTTTTTATGTTAGTAATAACATCGGTGTTATATACTCCTGGTGAGTATGTGCTTGTGCCTTTAAAGGACTTGGGTGCTATTCAACTTAAACATTGACAAATTAATAATATCGTAGGTAAATGTTTAATTTCATACTTATAAATCGTCGTTTATTATTCTCCAATTACCTTAATAATAAATTTTGTAAATAATCAATTTTACTTGAAGCATCCCTACTTTTTGGATTATCCTAATTAATCGTGAATTGTTTTTAGTACTATATCAAATTTAATTTAGTTTTCTACTACTCACTTTCCAAAGCGTAAAGAGAAACCAATTTAATTTCTCTTACAGTTTTAACAAGTTTTAAAAAGTCTTACCTTAGAACATACAATAGAAACTTTTCATTCACTATTCACAAAACAATTCGTTTCATTAATAACAGTGGATTATAAAACGTTCATTTTCCGCGAAATACGCGGTTTCCGAGTTGTGTAGTTCGGTGATTTTCACGCGGATTCGAGCGCCGAAGTAAAGCTCCGAGCTTTATAGCGAAAGCTCGGCAAGTAGCGGCAGCAGAGAGGAACTGCAGGGTCGCACACCTTTCGATAACTTGATGGTAGTAGTAGTTGTTGTAGTAGTAATTGTAGTGGTAGTAGTAGTAGAAATAGTAGTTGCGGGCATGATGATTCGCACACTAATAAGTGAAGCGTCCATATGCCCAAACGGTGTGAGCGTCGTAGCCTCATAGTAAAAGATACTCCTTCTCCCACCACTAGGCACCGTGGCCATGACAACTACGAAGGATATTTTGTTAACTCAATTTATACTATATATTACTTAAGTAATTTGAAAATTATTTCGAAATTGCTCTTCAAAATAATGAATTGAAATTTGATCATTATCTATCACTAACTGATTTTTAATTATGATAAATGATTAAAATTTCTTTATATAGGTATACATTCTAAATCAGAGTTACTTTCAACCCTTTTTAATGTCCTGTTTTGTAGTGGAATCCCTAATTTGCTTCCATACTATAGGTGCTTAGTATTAATGCAAGGTTCTTTGAATGGATTTTCTAAAAGCATAATATCGCTTGAGATCGCTGGACCGATTCGGCAATGTTTCTTCTTAAATTAATAAAATATCTGCATAATCCGACGAATTAAGCATCCACTTTTTCAAACAGCAACTTGGTTTGATTACATATTATTAGTTGAAATTATGGTGTTTTCAAATAGATTGGAAACGCTGGCAAGAATGTTTTAAATATATTTTATTTTAAGAAAAGTTCAATGCACCAAAAACCAACATAAATCTCTTTCGTTACCATTAACGCCAAGTAAACAGATCGGAGTCTGCTTCCCATATTTCGTAAGACTTTCTTGTAATAAGTAAGTAGGTAGCCGATCAAACGGAATATTATCGACGTGGCGGCATTTGGAAATTTTAAGCTTTTGAGTAAACAAGCGATACATAAAGAATGCTTTATACTAGTATCCTTTTCGCTGATACGAGGATTAAAATTGTACATGACGATGTGCGACTGTTAGATACAAACAATTTATTGAATGATACACCTATGCCTGTTATGTAGATAAATGCCGTGAAGACGGTCGATTAAAAGGCTAGGGTTTTGTAAAATTTTTGAAGATATTGGCGAATGAAAAATGCAAATCAAATCGTAGAAATCTGTCTCCTCTCGCATTAGAATATTCTGGAACTAGCTGATCATTAAATCGCCCAAACAAAAGGGCTGGCTACACTTGGCTTTAGGAATAAATGAAGGTTCGTATCCAAATAATCTTTGGGTTAAAGATAGGCAGTCCCTCCGGACTACGTCGGCGGATGACGGAAGATCTTCTCCAGCTTCCTTTTGGGGATCGTGATGGGAATAGGTAGGTAGTAGTTGGGATGAGAAGCATAAGGGAATAAAATATTATCTGTGGATATTACTGCCCCAGCACTTTCCTAAATGACCCAGGGAAACCACAGGAAAGCTGGGACCAGAGCAGGCGAACCAGGAATAAAATCGAATACTAAGTAGTGACCTAAACCTCCAGGTCATGCCGCTCGGTAATTGCAAAGGAGGGAGCGGATTTCTAAAGCGTATATTATACATTATTAAAAATGTTGCCAAATGTAAAATGTAGATAAGCGTTATGCACAATCGAAAAGGGTGCCCACCGTCCTTTGGACGTACGTAGCTAGTATATTTATAATATTTTAATTGTATGTGGCTGGTATAAGTGCTTAAGCCTACTACGTTTATCTCAACTGTCATCTCAGTATGAAATTATAAGTCTGTACTTGAATTAAAAATTTTGCAGGTACACAGTAAAGAAATTAACTTAATGTTATTATACTATAAACGTGTTGCGATTTATAGTCAGTTTAAAACGACTGAAATCGTCATTAGCAGCGAACTCTAAGAAAGTTTAGGTCGTGGCTCGTAGGTTGTGAATAAATTGTCGCTATTCAGTAATATCTAAGGAGATTTAGCTTCATTTTCAACAACAGTACACAGCTTTTACAGTACCGGCTTTCATCATCCGGCACAAAACTATAACTAATACGGGAACATCATTGAAAGATTTCGTGTGGACCAATCGCTGAACAACATACGGCACGTATGTGTATTCTTTCTTCTGCACTGCTTCATATTACAGCAACTCGGGACGTATATTATGCAGTGTACAAAGTTAGTTATGGCATACGTGTAGGTACTACCTGACTTAATTTGGGTAGGTACCTACACCTACAAAGATGTAACGATATGTATATTGATTCGTACACACTACGTCGTCGATGACGTCAATTGAATTCCTTATATAATACGTACTATAGATATCTCTTCTTTTATCTCAAAAAAGAGAAATAGTTCATGTGACAGAAGCAAGAAAATCCATTAGTTTATCCTAAAAATGAATCAAGTCCGGCCCTGAACAACGGTAGCTAATTGATTAGAATTGACTAATAAGGAGTTTGTTAATGATGCCGACGAATATCTAATAATATTGTAGGCGTTCGTGCCGTTTTTTTTATGCTCAAATAAATATGGACTTGTGACAAACTTTCTCATGCTGATTAATCGGTTTAAACGTTGAGATGAAGAGCAATTTGAAAGGGACTGGTATTTTTACTGTTATAAACAAGATGACGATCTTTTATTGCACGCCACTGGCGTGTTTTATACCATGTCAGCCTGAGCGGAGCGCCTCGAAACGATAAAGTTCGTGTCACATCTGCATTTAACGGCAACGTAGCGACAACGGTCCATTGACTATGGTCAAAAACGGATCATTTTACATAACAAATGCAGATATCAGAGATCGTTGTGTAGCAATTCTTTATTTCGTGTAATCCGAGACCGGAGAATTGAAAAAGGTCGTCAACGGACCACGGATTCCTATGTGTACCTTACTTGTACACATGTACAAAAATATCTGCATAGGTAGATCCTAATACAATATAGATACTATATATATTCACCTTTGTAACTACAATTTTGCCCATACTCATCCCTGCAATAATATCATCAAATCAAGTAAAACATTTTCAACTTTCTTGTGGTCAAATTTGAGATGTAGAGAGGTCCCTTGTGATGGTTTCTATCTACCAGATTCTAACATGAGTAACATAATAAGGCAAAAGTTTAGTATTCAAAAGCTTAAAGAATTATTTCGGCCAAAGGTCATTGTCGAGAAAGTTTATATTTTGTTTTATTCTATTAGTTACAAAAGTGTCTCATATAAATTCAGCATTGAAAGTTCTAATGTGATGATGTTCTCCCGCCACTACCATACGTATAAAAGGAGATGTTTTTTGGTAACAAATCTATTTGATTTGCTTTTCCATTCTATAATGCCATTTATTTGAGTTGAGTGATTGTATGGTATGTTAATGGCAGTACAATAAAGAGAGATGTATATTTTTGAGTTGGGGGTTGGATGGAACTGTAACGGCGTTGTCGTTGTCGCAGGCAGATCCGCTTCATGGTGTGGCGTGCAGTACGTTTATTATGTAATTTATGTTGTACTTTGACACTTACCGCTGGAACCGGACCAGGTGTTCCCCTGTGGCCCATTTGCATTTTTCCCATTGCACCTGAAATCGGATTTCGCGTGACCACTGAGAAGAAGAAGAAGGACATACTGGGTGGCCCCCAGTAACGAATGGGTCCGAACAAAAGCTGATTTTGTCTACATGCATGCCTACATATGTACTTACCTGCCATACATACCTACTCAAAAAAAGGCTTCATTTTCTCCTCTTGTCTTGACCCTCATTTTCTCACGTTTATTTAGAAAACAAAAAATCAACGGTTTTAATACAGAACTGTGCGTTATCTTCAGATAAAGAAATTTTAGGATTTATTACATATCCGGTGCAGTACAGAAAAATGACAAGTTTCCTAATGTAAAACGTTTTATGGTAACACGAGTATTACAGGTAATAACAGAGAATTTTATGTTAAGAAGGAGGGTGTCGTTTTTGGTTGCGTGTGTTATGAAAACCTACAACAAGAAAATAAGAAAAGAAGCCAAGAAGAAGTCAGGCAGTTTCACACCTTCGTCCGCTTCGCCTGGCACGGCCTGTTCTGCAGGCTTGTTGCGATTTAACGACGAGGTTTCCAATGTACCGCGCGAGAACGGGCTCAAATTTCGTTCCGACTGCCCTGGGCCTGTGCCCTCCTGCCACGACGCGTACGCCACCTACCCGACACCTGACACGCTACAAGCGCGAAACGGTCGATCACAATGTCACATGCTATTTGTTCTCTCTCCATCCCTATTCATTTGTACTCTCTCACAACAGCAAAGAGCGCGAAAATGCATTAACAACAAAAAGATTGAATTTCAATCGTACGTTTCCAATAAAATATTTATAAAACATAAACATATAAAGAATTAAAAAGTTAAGGTTAACAAGCATTCGATCGTGGTTTTGAACTTGTTGGCCCCCATCAGCACGCCACAAATAAGATCGCGTCTGGGTTTAATAAGTAATGACAGACATCGCAATAAATGCCATCTGTAGATATTTTCCAAGTAATGATTAGAAAGTCAGACAAGGATGCACATTGTGACCGCTGCATTTTAATCTCACAATGAACATCATTAAAGACAAGACAACTCTAGGGAGAGATAGTATGATTAGACTTGTAGATGATATAGCAGTATTAGCAGCTGGCAAGGAGTAGGCAGAGATAGCCTTAAATGAAATGGAAGCGGTATTGACGAAACAGTATGGTACGAAAATTAAAAGTGAAACATAAATATCGGTGTACAAGGGAGGAAAAAGTAGGGACAGAGTGAATACAAAGATAGCAGACGAAATATTAGAAGTCGTTGATCTTCGGTATCAAGGAAGCCAGCTAATTCAGGATGGAAGGACCATTAGAGATATGTAAAAAAGGATAGCTCAGGCTCAAGTCGCCTTTAACGAAAAGAAGTCACTTTTATGCTAGCAAACATTTAATTTACAAATTCGAAAAAGATCATTAAAGGTACGACTCTGCATGGATGAGAAACATGGACGGACGATGGGTGCAGCGGAAAAGAAAGGGTTAGAAACAATAGAAATGTGGTGTTGCAGGAGTATGATGAGGATCCGTGGATAGAGGTTGGAAATGAGGAAGTGTTAGAATGAGTAGGAGAACAGAGGACGCTATGGAAGTCAGTAAGAACTAGGCGTCATAGGTAGATTAGTAGGATACCTAGATAGAGACATAGTACAAATAGAAACAGGAATTGAACGGAGTAGAGGTAGATCTCCATTACATTCCTGATTACAAATAGTTACGGATGTGAATTTCAGGGAAATGTGAAGATTACCTCTGGATAGGAAAGAATGGAGGTGCGTGTTCAACCAGTCTTAGGACTAACAACCCTATGATGATGATAATAGAGATTTTCTATTGTATTTGGTTCATCAATGTTTGACAAGTCGATAGCCTTAATTAACAATGACCTTGTCAAATATTAATGAAGCCACACTTGGCGCTTACTGCGCTGTCTTCGGTTGTTTAACAAAAAAAAATACAAACGGAAAATGTTGGTAGACTTAAAAGTAGTAGTTTCATTATTGCCCATTCATTATATAGCATGTTGTTGTTTTTGATTATTAAAGGACCGGTCCGCTATTTTGCACTTATAGTAGGTCCTCGCCGTTGGCAACGTTTCCCATTACGCTCAATTTTGTACGGGAAAAAAGAAGAAATTTTCGGCAGTCAAACGTCAATTTCTGTTTATGACTTTGGTGTACCTACACGTTATAGTAAAAATGCACCAGCGGTTTCAAACGAACCATTCGAAATTTGGATTTCCTTCCTTCAGGTTCTCATCAACAAAAAAGTTGAAGTTTCACTCAGAACTTGATGATTTTATTCAAATTAAATATCCGTGTAGTTTTAGTCATGTGAACAATATATATCACGATGAACAACCTCGCACGCCCTTGGTTTTCGGGAGGGGAACGCACCAAAGTCAAGGGTGTCCTCAAGTTCCTTGATGAAAATCATAAGTTATTGTATACAATATTTAATATTCACCAATTACATCAAAGTTTAAATAGGAAGAATCAAGTATTTTTTAAGGAGGGCCATACTCATGAAAGAACTTCAACTTTTTTGTTTACGAAAATGTGTTTGTAAAGCGTGGGTATGCGTGAACCGTGTGATCGGTCGTCCCGCACTCTTTTTTAATGAACGTGGAATACCGAGACTTTTAATTTGATATATGGTACATCCACCTGTGACGTACGCAAATACTAGATACTGCCGACTTATTAGTGCATTTCTTGGCAGACATGCGGCCGTTAATTATTTAAATTTATTAAATATCGGCATTACCTGTCATTTACATAAATTTCGTCATGCGTTTAACATCTATTTAGAAGCCATTCAGTTCTTAATAATTCGTCGCTACTTAGGTACCTTAAAATTCGCTAATATTTTTATATTTATTAGTCAACCATCAGAATGTTACATTATGATTGATATTTTCGTACGTGAAATTATCCTAGTGAGAGAGATAACAAACGTTATAAATAAATGCTGTTGCAAAGAATTTTTTCTCAAGTCGTGGTGTAGTTATTCACAATTTATTTTTCTTTATTATAAGCGTACTTATGTAGAAAACTGATTAAATTTTTTCTCTTTTATAATTAAGCACATTAATTAAATTTAAATTTTCTCATCGGATATTAGCAAATTATTTAAATTTTATTGGAAAGGTTTG
>NW_020442461.1:41369-42836 GCF_000699045.2 Agrilus planipennis | reverse complement strand
TGCAATCCTGTACGTTAATTAAATAAAATTATTTATGATAATTAATAATAATACTAAGTGCACAACCTTGAATATTTCTTTGCAAACTGAGCTTTTAAGCAGTTTACATAGAAAACAATGTTACATAGTAAAGACCTTTTTTTACGAACGAAATAAGATAACCTGGTAACAATAATTACACCTATACTGCATTTCTTTTTAACATTTGTTTCTTGTTGTAAAAACACTGTAACAAATGAGACATGACGATTGTAGAACAAAATAAATAAATCGATTTCAAATTAACGTAAAAGATGCAATTTCATTTTAGAAATGACATAAATGTTAGTAGGTTCAGTATGTGTGTACTATACAGGGTATTCTAAACATATGGAATACGGTCTATCATTTAGAAAAAAAAGTTCAGTTAAAAAAACGAATGGTTATCGTCTTTTCGTAAAATAATTTAAAGCAATTTTAAATGAAAGCACATATATTAAGATCTACTAAATTAACTTAAGTTTGAGGGATCCAATTCTTCAAAATTATATTGTTGCTCATCTACAATCGTCATACAATTAAAAAAATATCGAATTCTTCTTTTGGAATGTATAGAAATTTACAAACAATTTGTGCTATCTTATTTTTTAAATAATACGTATTTAAAACAAGGTAAATAGATCACAGAAGAAATACAGTATTTCTATAACATATAAAAAAATTATAATAATAATCAAAAATTTGATTAGTCTCCTATTAATTAGAAATAAGTAATCAAGTGCAACATTATCACAAGTATAAATTTCCAATAATAATAAAATTTTATTATTAGATCAAAAATACGTACACACACTCGAGTATCAAGCCTGTCATTATGAAGAATGTACAAGTTACATGTAAGAGGTACATTTACACACACACATACGTAAAAATCGCTGCTGCTATTGGACGTTATCATAATATTATTATGTTCAAAAATTATTTTAAGAAAATATAAGAAATAAAAAATTGATAAGCAGGATGCCACACTAACGTATTGTCGAGGATGAACCAATGTTTTCGTTTGTTGGTTTGGGTTGAACATTATTTTTATCCGTTTAACACTTTAATCTCATTCATACAGAATTTCGATATTACATTTATCGTAGTTTTGGTTAATAAACAGTCACACGCACCCTGCAGACTTAAATTTTAAAGAAACAATATGGAGATCAAAAAAGCGGCATGTATTCTATAGTTATTATTATACAAAACAGACAATTTGTACATATTTACCGTATACCTAGAATGTCTTATTTTTAATAAATCTATTTGCAAATTGTTTTGCGACCCAGCCTGTCATATTATTTTTTTTTTTGGAAAATACGTTTTTTGAACTGCTTCTCTTTTCTCATTAACCAGGTCTCTTCTATGAATAATTATTAAGTATATTTTTATTAATAATTCCACATCCGAACGCGAATTTGGTTATTTATTTATTATCCTTCA
>NW_020442461.1:31553-41084 GCF_000699045.2 Agrilus planipennis | reverse complement strand
AAGAAAAACATTTTATTATTCGTTTAACGGAGCATTAATAATAATTGTAGAAACAAACATCGGCAACTGTAAAATAGTATCAGTGCAACCTTCTCTTTCTGTAAAAATAAAATTGTAGGTTTTATGTATATATGTATTATAATATATTATCAACTGTACAAACGGTTGTAAAAATTACTGTACTAATATCGCAGAAATCTGGTTGAGTCGTTAACATATATAACAGTCGCATCGTTTTTCAAAAAAGGCGCCTTCCCATTCATTCGCTCTCTCTCTCTTTCTCTCTCTCTCACTCCTTCTCACATACTCGATGATATGCCCCCCCCCCAACCCCACTCTATTAGTCTATTTATCGCGCCTTTTTTAGAACAAGGGTGCGCCTCTTTAGGCGTAAAACAAGAACAAAAGATGATGTATAATAACACTGTTTATGTATGTATTTAATTATGATGTATACATTTGGTAGAAATCTGTAAAACTGGTATACTAAAATATTTTGAGGAACTGTAGTAGCTGTAGTAGAAAATAATAAATTAGTAGCCATTGTAACATTTAACTGTCGGAACGTTGGCAATGTGGATCAATCAGTCTTATATATATTTATAAATATATATTTGTCCAGCTTTAAGACTTTTTAAGTGCATTTAGATAAGCCCAATGCTTTATCGAAAAATAAAAAACGAATTTTGACGTCCTATAGCCGGTCTCTTGTTCTAGATAATTAAACACACACCCCCCAGGACTTGCACACCACTTCGTATAATTAACAACCCTTATTAAAACTGAAAAATAATCGAGCTAAACTGCTATAGGATGGCTTGGCTCTAAATATGAAATATTTAATTTTTCTCACTATTGCGCGGTTCCTGTTAATAATTATGTAGGTACCTATTATTACGGTATAAAAAGTGGCGTGTTTGTCCCGATAGGAAAATAAGGAAGCACAAACACACTGACTGTGACCTACGCGTATCACAGAAAGATCGAATCCAAAGTCTCGGAATTACTGAATGCGTAATAAAAAATTTAGCGAAACGAATTGATTGCAACCAACGGTCTTGTGACCACAAGTCGGACTTTTTCACGTATTACTTTCTATTATTTTTTTATTCACGATAGGTAGATACTAGAACTAATATTGCCCCTATGAAAAACATTGGACGCATGCGTCCTTAACGCGGACGCACCAACAACCAATCACAGTGATGCAGACTTACTCAGCACGGGTTTGCATTTTCATTTTATTTTGTTTTTATCAATAGACGAACGTCGAACAATCCACGATGACGTCTGGGTTGTGTTATATGTAATTATTTACATTTAATAGCATAATTTTGCAAATCTATTCGTATAAATATATTTTTCATTTAATTCTTACAAGAAATCGGGTCAATCGCTTTGCTTCCAAGTATATCATTGTATACCCTGTATTCTGTTCATTTTTGAGGATATAATAATCAATTTCACATTTAAATTGCACGTCCTAATGATTTTGATGACAAAATCAGCGTCCTGTGGATCATTCACGTCCTCTAAGGATGCAATCCTGTACCACGCTACAACCACTATTACAATACACATCGTAAACTAAGTATGCGACACAACGAATCTTAGTCTTGCCCGTTCTGTTGCACAAGTTCGCGCCTTTCGTCGCGAGATATCGCTGGCGGCTTGAAAAGGTCCTGATGCTCGTCGCTGAGGTCCTTGTTCCGATCCGTTTTTGGATCGTCGTCCAGAGGATGATGCTGTTGACCGTAGTGGTCCCGGTTCTTTTCGCTTTGTGGCAGTAAGTGGATCATGCTCACGGGAATGGGAAACGTGCCGAAATCAGGATAAAAACTGGGCGCGAAAGGATTAAACACGGGAGGGGGATTCGAAAGGTCCTCTCTACTAGAAGGTCTTGTGTTCGGCTGGATCGGATCCGGTTCCCTTTGCTCGTTTTTGCAAGTGTTGTTGTTGTTGTTTCCTCCAATGTGAAGAAAATCAGGTGTTGGATTACCTGTAAGTTAATAAAAAAGAAAAGAGTAATAGATAATTCCAATCGTCCAAAATAAAACACGCACCTATACAGTCTTTTCTGAGCTGTTCTAATTTGAGGCTTTTCCCATATTTCCCTCTTACGTACATGAGGAGCGAGTTGTAGGGAATGCCAAAAATTCTGGAAGCCTGACTAGTGGTCATTTTCTTGTTCCATACGTGTTGAAGCGCTTCTGTCAGTTCCGCGTTTGTCCAAGATCGCGGAGGACCTCCTCGAGGAGCCGAATGTTGACCTTTTGGCCTACCCACTACAGAAAAATTATTTATCATTATTTCTAGATCACTAAAGGAGAATTTTACAAAAATAATCGCTTACTTTTCTTTTTGGTAAACAGTTGTGACTCAGGGGTGTTTCGTGGGTCGGCCATCTCCAACAGGGGATTCCTACAACCCTCTAGTCCCGGAGGAAAGAGACCCAAAGGTGAATCTAATCCAAAAACTGAAAAAAAAAAACAATAGTACACTAAGTAAGTTTGGACATAAATATACACGGTGTTCAGTAAATAAATCTCCAAACGAAAACTGATGGCAGTACAATAAGTAATGAACACTCGAAATTTTGAGACAGGTACTGTCGCTTTATTAAAATTTCCGAAAGTTCCCGACCTGAACCTGAAGTTGTTCCTTAAGAATTATGATAGGTTTTAAAAAATATTGTTCCTTCCAGAGAAACCGCTACAAAACTGTGCATGTACCGCGATCAGTTTTCCTTTGGGTCATTATTAAAGTTAAAATTGTCTCATCTAAGCGTATAATAAAAGCTTACATTTCGTATGAGGAGGTGTCATAGCAAGTGCTGAAACAGAAGGCATGGGAGGAAAGGCTAAAGGTGAATGATTGTCCAAGTCATGTTGAGGCATACTCAGCATAGGTGGCAAGCTCATGGGCGAAGAAGAACTGTAGTCTTTCTCGTGTTGATTCGTCAGTTCGGGTTCGGGAGTTCTGGATTCTAACTTTTTTACTTTGAGCATCTCCTTGGGCTTATCGCTTTCTTTGGTATGTTTTTTCATGCACAAATTCTCTGCCGTCTCTTCGACCGGCGACGAGGGTACTTTAGGTGCCGTGGTACTAAGATCCTGGGCTCCGCACATTTCTCCCGATCTTCTCCTGGGCCTCGCCTGTTTCCTTCTGGGGATCGGCGATTGACAATCCGGACGCGGCAAAAGGGCTTCGGGAAACGATAAATGCGACATGTGAGGTAATTTCAACGGCGGTTCGAAATTCGGACCTGGCAGAGGCGAAAAGGGCGACGAACGTTCCCCGGGAGTTTTGACTGTAGTTCCCGGAGTCGGGAACCTTCCCGTGGGATAAAAATTCCTGTCGTAATCGTTCGGCGAGGTCGAGGGCGTCGGCATGTGATTTGTGATTGCACTGGAATCCTTATCAACGGCGAACTGATCTTGTTGAGCAAGTCCCCTGACTTGTAAACTCTCGGCAGCCTTGATCAGGCTCTGCAGTTGCTCTTGGACAACACTGATCTCACCTTTGTACATAAAATCTACGATGGCTTGGACCTCCCATCCGCTAAAATCCTTCAGGACTATGACAGGATGCTTGCAAGGATTCTCGGAGAAAACCCTCTGGAAAAATGGGGAGCAAGCGCTCAACACGACTTTGTGTGCTCTCACGGACGTTTCTGCGCAAACCAGTGTCACATCTACAAGAGTTTCGGCTTGGAGCAAAGCGTCAAATGCCGACAGTATGTGCGCCTGATGATTGTTCCATCTTAGCGAATAGTGGGATTGCGACATCTTGTTTTTCGGTATAAATCAACTAGTTTTGTCACATGTAGACCATTACTTTTCTTTTAAATTTCGTGCTTCTGGAAAGA
Source organism: Agrilus planipennis (assembly GCF_000699045.2). Taxonomy (NCBI): domain Eukaryota; kingdom Metazoa; phylum Arthropoda; class Insecta; order Coleoptera; family Buprestidae; genus Agrilus; species Agrilus planipennis. The sequence goes on along the minus strand of NW_020442461.1, from coordinate 37,216 downwards.
ATAACATTATCAATAGAGTACGAGGCACAACAAAATAAAACGAATAAAATATTCGGGAAAATAAAAAGCGCGCATCCTGAATCTTTTAGTATACAATTATAGGAATCCTCCGTTTGGGTTCGAGGATGACACTCACTTAATATAAATTTATAATTGCACTAACACCGTTACATACAGAGCGAAATCAGTGGACAACACATGGAAAGATGTAGGTACGTAAATAATGTCAAATTACCCTGTACAATATTTATGTGTGTGCGTACACGTGTATTGTGCATAACCAAAGTAAAAGGAAAGGTCAAAGTGACCACCTGGCTGATGTAACTCGATCCTCTTCCGTTTATAAAAACATATCATATATGAACAAATTACTTCTACTAACATTATTAATAGTTTTCAAGTTTGGATGAAGAAGTTTTTGCTATAGAATTCCCAACTTATAAAAACCCTTAAAAATATCAAGTCATGAGTCATTTCACAAATTCACAAATCATAAAAACATCACAGTGTTGGGTAAGTCAAGTACAATTCTTTCGTATTTTCGCATGCGTGGAAAAGAGACAGGCTCGACAACGTGTTGTTGTTATCATATTTGTTCTCCTCTGGTCTGGCATGAGATTGGTATAATAGATATTTATAAAAAGTTCACATCCAGATAAATGGGCAAAAACCTCTTCAGTTGTTTACGGGCAACGCGAACGGGAGTGTCGTGTATTTGTGTTACTATTTGCCGGTTTAATAGCGAAATTAATAGACTTTACTTCTTCATTATTTGGTGGCTACTTGATTACTTCAATCTTCAATCTAGAAACGGCTCGCAATTCGTAAGTTATTTATAATTTATAGTCATTGAAGGAGATAATACCATGATTTTGGTTGATTGACTGATAAAATTGATGTAAAATCCAAAAGCTCTTGGACGCTTTGCTGGCCCGTGACCAAACATTTTTACCCAAGGGTGGGGGGAGTCAACATTAAAAGGCAAATACAGTCTATCATAAACATTAGGCAATTTAATTATTACTTATCAGAAAAGGTATCATAAAATACAAAGTACAGCTCTTGTTTGAAATGAAAACACTATGAAAAAGGAAAATTTTAGATTTTTAAAATAGCGTAATTCTCCCGTATGCAAGAACTACGCAAAGTAAGAGGTGTTTTCAAATAGAGAAAGAACTTGCTATGGAATTAATTTATTGCGAGAGAGCAAGAGAGATCTTTTAAGACACTCTGTATATTGTTTTGGAGACCATCGAAACGAATCCGTTTGACTGACTGGTTCGTACATGCATCAGTTACATTTTTTGATGATTTGAAAACGAAAAAGTTTCGTCTGTTTTATCACTCGGTTTGTTGGTACATAATATTAAAGTAACGATAATATTTTCGTCGGTACCTTTTCTGAAATGAACCTTTGGCAAATGGCAAAAACCTGACTTTTAAGTATGAGATATGTGTAGCTGTCGATTCCTTCTACATTGACAGTGATGGTAAAAAATTAAAGATAGATGTGTCTGGAGCTTGTAGCAGCAAACTTTACAACCTGCTTGAATTTATAATTCGAAATGTGTATATACATGTAAGTGTATGATGCGTCTGTATGTGTGGAGACGATACCATGACACCAACGAAGTAATTGGGAAGAAGTCATTTAGGTGATACGCTGATCATCTAGGATCTAGGCCATGATTAGTATTCGGCAGCTTGTATTTTTGCTTGCATCTAATTAAGGTTAAAAAGTCAGAGATGTAGACAGCTACATTTTTTTAGATGAGCCAAGGGTGAGTTACACCTACGGTTGCTAGTTGTAATGTTTAGATTTTCAGGACGAGGAGGATAAAATGTAGGATACTGGAAAGAAATTCTATTTTTATTCATAAAATATAAAGATTTTAGACAAGCGCAACTGTTTATGTAATTGTTTATGGTTACTCTATGTGAATCTAGAAGACTAGAAAACTTAGGCGGCGTTAAAGAACACTGAATAGCTCAAAACTCAACAACGCTAAAACACGACATTGAACGTCCTAACAAAAGTTGTTGAAAAAATAGAATTTCTTTCGAGTGTCCTGAATTTTATCGGAAAATCTAAATTTTATAATTGACAATTGATCGTACATTTTGGAGGATATCCTACATTTGAGATCTATCCGTTATCCTGTTCAAAATGTCCTGAACTTTGCCACTCGGAGTGAAAACACTAAAAAGACCAAACTTCAACGCCAAAACATGACACTGAACTATTGAAAAGTCGTCCGGACGTTCACTGTTGTGTTTTGGCGTCGGGGTTTCAGCTTTTTAGTGTTCTTATTCTGTGTAGTAAAGTTCAGAACATTTTACGTCATGCACAGGACAAAGGATAACAAATCTCAAATGTAAGACATCGTCTAAATTGCACAACAGTGACGGTTGACAACCCTAGCCCCATCGTTGTAGATTTTATGAACATGACCCAAACAAATTTCGCATCCTTGCCAAGGGTGATGAAAAATACCATAGGTACGTAAGAAGAGAGTAAACATTCGTTACTTTTCCTACTGTTTTGAGTTAACTGTTTGTGAGAGTAGGTACTTGTGGTTTCATAATTACATTTTCATGGACCTGAAGGGGTTTTGGATTATATGGAACTCAAAATCCATAACGAATTGGCTCACCCTTTGGAGTTTGAGTTTTGTTGTAATACATGACAACGGTATTTTTCACAAAGCTTTATTGATTTTTATTTTAACATCATCAAAAACTAGGCCTAACTATATATCAAATATCTAATTTCATAATATAACTACATGTTTTTATACAGTATTTTCGAAACGAGTTCTCTTAATTAGACAACATTTCGTATCATAATAATAATATCAATTATTATTATTATTATTAGCAACACCTCGTACTTACGAAGGGAAAATATTCAAGAGAGTGTCTATGTTTTCTTTATTTTTTTTTTTCTCATTTCTTTATCGGATTTATTCTTATTATTTCATCGTATTCTAACTAGGCATGTATTATTTATTAGATATAGGTAATAGGTACGTCTTCTTTATCAGTAAATAAATATACATACATTTAAGTATATTGTTATCGTTTACCCTGTATTTTGTGAAGAAATTGGAGGCTGTCCGCTTGCGCAACAACTACATTTCGAAATTATAAAACGAAAACGTCGGATTTGATTAGCAATTTATTGTAAATAAAAATCATTCTGTAATCACGCGACCAAAACATTAATGGCCAAAAGTTTTCTTTTATGTACTGATTGTATTATAATAAATATTAAACATAACATTTAATTTTAACTGTTGGAAGTGAAATTTAGAATTTAGTTTTGGAGGTTTTAAAAAATCAATCAAAAATCAGTTTCTTTTTGTTCACACTGCTACAAACAAGTTAATCGACACGTTATCATTTTTTTCTCAACGTAATCTTATGATACTAAGTAATCACTTAAGATAACGGTTAGATTACTGTAGGAAAAGACGATACGATCTAAGTGAGTGTTGTCCTTCTTATTGTTCATTGCAATGGTAGAGAAAACTTTTCTTTTGGTTGGATTTCTTTAGCTCTGGGTTCGGGTTGCTTGTCGGACTTGATTTTTCAGCAAAAATCAGTACATGAAAGACTTATTTAGGTCTTTAGAAATGAAAAAGTATTTTTTCAAAAAACAATCGACATATTATGATAACGGCCACCACTATCAAGGCACCAAGAAATGTGTTTAAAAAAATCAGTTTTACGTTTGTTCGCAAGTGGACAGCTTTCGGAGCGTGTACGAGGTGTCAAATGAAAAACACTCTTGTTGGAATTTGTTTACAATCTTAACTAACTTTACAAGCCGCCTCCCTTTGATGGGGAAGGGCGGTTAATAATAACATTAATTTATACAGAAATGCCAGGGCTGCGTTCCTTGATTTTTTGTTATTAACTCTAAATTTACACTTAATTTTAGATGCCCAAATCTACACAATGTTTTTATCAAACGTCCAGTACCAAAGAACAAAATCATTTGAATGATGATACACTTTGTTTCTTTGTTTTTTCTTTTTTCGAAACACGAAACAAAAATGATAACAATAAACAAAATCGTTAGTCCAAAATGCGTAATCTAAAAACAAATGAGGTTTTTAATGGTAAACGAAAGACTTTTTTTTGTACGTTATTTGTATCTTATTCATTCCTCCTGTTCTTTGACATGGGCTTAAATTTCGTGACCACGCGAATACTAAGATTTCTGCATGGTAAAAAAAATCGACCGAGTATTATTGATTCGTGAGTAGTTGGAATTTAATTAAATTGTCGAAAACAATGAGTACCCTGCATTCCTTTGAAAAACCGAAAACGATATTGTCCGTGTGTAGAAGTAAAGATACAGGGCGATCAAAAATAAAAACTTGGTAGGTAATTGTGAGTATGTGAAGATGCTCAAACAAAAGAAACGCTCGGTATATTTACGTCTTAAATATTTAGTATGTTCCAAAAACAATGTAACTAAATTTTACGTAGCGGTATTTCAAAATCTCAGGAGCCTTTACATGCGTAACGGGCGGGCTGTCGCATTCGTAATTTACATGGTTGTTACAAAAAAATTTATTCGACCGGTAATCATGTGCCTTGCGACACAATGATGGCAAATCTTACTAGGTGGTAGAAATTGTAGAAATGAATGAGCGGGCGGAGTTTTGTTAGTGCGCAACCCTAAACCGAGGTTCATGAGATTCACAACTACCTCTATCTAGAGCTTTTGCGAAAATGTTTTTGGATATGTAATGGAATTGTATTTTCGTTCGCCCTGTATATTTAACGCACATAAATAATTATTGAGTAGCTTAAATTAAATCAACTAATAATAAACAAAAGAGGAACTTGGAAAATAAATTAAATCTAATAATACTTTTTTAGGAATGTCTGCGTTCATTTCGTATTTACATCCTAGTATTCAGCACCATCACCTGTTAACGGTAAAATTAGAACAAACTATTCAAAATATACACTGTTAACTTCACTATTTGTACATAATAAGTAAGTATATAATATATTTTATGCTTCTATAATAAGGGTCGAACACAACAACGATTAAAAAACTATAATAATGTTCAAATATATCGGAAAAATTATCTATCGCATAATAGCCGAAAAATATATTCTAATACGCTTAATAAAAATGCAATCGAATCTGGCGCAATTTAAATAAAAGCAAACAAAATACAATTTACAATATTTAGGACTGCGTTGTTAATTAAATAAAATTATTTATGATAATTAATAATAATACTAAGTGCACAACCTTGAATATTTCTTTGCAAACTGAGCTTTTAAGCAGTTTACATAGAAAACAATGTTACATAGTAAAGACCTTTTTTTACGAACGAAATAAGATAACCTGGTAACAATAATTACACCTATACTGCATTTCTTTTTAACATTTGTTTCTTGTTGTAAAAACACTGTAACAAATGAGACATGACGATTGTAGAACAAAATAAATAAATCGATTTCAAATTAACGTAAAAGATGCAATTTCATTTTAGAAATGACATAAATGTTAGTAGGTTCAGTATGTGTGTACTATACAGGGTATTCTAAACATATGGAATACGGTCTATCATTTAGAAAAAAAAGTTCAGTTAAAAAAACGAATGGTTATCGTCTTTTCGTAAAATAATTTAAAG
>NW_020442461.1:0-31125 GCF_000699045.2 Agrilus planipennis | reverse complement strand
TGGTTAGTCGGGCAAGCGAGGGGGTAAAAGGACAGCGGAGATCGGGGACCAGGGACCGGTGACGTATTTTAGATGCCAAGAAATCAGCGGGAATTAGGAACTGATTAAGAATAACGGGTGTGTTCGCTATAAGCCCACATACATATACATACTTTCCTACACTGGTGGCGAGTTGAGAATCAAACATAGGGATATTCACTGAAAAAAAAAAACAATAGTACACTAAGTAAGTTTGGACATAAATATACACGGTGTTCAGTAAATAAATCTCCAAACGAAAACTGATGGCAGTACAATAAGTAATGAACACTCGAAATTTTGAGACAGGTACTGTCGCTTTATTAAAATTTCCGAAAGTTCCCGACCTGAACCTGAAGTTGTTCCTTAAGAATTATGATAGGTTTTAAAAAATATTGTTCCTTCCAGAGAAACCGCTACAAAACTGTGCATGTACCGCGATCAGTTTTCCTTTGGGTCATTATTAAAGTTAAAATTGTCTCATCTAAGCGTATAATAAAAGCTTACATTTCGTATGAGGAGGTGTCATAGCAAGTGCTGAAACAGAAGGCATGGGAGGAAAGGCTAAAGGTGAATGATTGTCCAAGTCATGTTGAGGCATACTCAGCATAGGTGGCAAGCTCATGGGCGAAGAAGAACTGTAGTCTTTCTCGTGTTGATTCGTCAGTTCGGGTTCGGGAGTTCTGGATTCTAACTTTTTTACTTTGAGCATCTCCTTGGGCTTATCGCTTTCTTTGGTATGTTTTTTCATGCACAAATTCTCTGCCGTCTCTTCGACCGGCGACGAGGGTACTTTAGGTGCCGTGGTACTAAGATCCTGGGCTCCGCACATTTCTCCCGATCTTCTCCTGGGCCTCGCCTGTTTCCTTCTGGGGATCGGCGATTGACAATCCGGACGCGGCAAAAGGGCTTCGGGAAACGATAAATGCGACATGTGAGGTAATTTCAACGGCGGTTCGAAATTCGGACCTGGCAGAGGCGAAAAGGGCGACGAACGTTCCCCGGGAGTTTTGACTGTAGTTCCCGGAGTCGGGAACCTTCCCGTGGGATAAAAATTCCTGTCGTAATCGTTCGGCGAGGTCGAGGGCGTCGGCATGTGATTTGTGATTGCACTGGAATCCTTATCAACGGCGAACTGATCTTGTTGAGCAAGTCCCCTGACTTGTAAACTCTCGGCAGCCTTGATCAGGCTCTGCAGTTGCTCTTGGACAACACTGATCTCACCTTTGTACATAAAATCTACGATGGCTTGGACCTCCCATCCGCTAAAATCCTTCAGGACTATGACAGGATGCTTGCAAGGATTCTCGGAGAAAACCCTCTGGAAAAATGGGGAGCAAGCGCTCAACACGACTTTGTGTGCTCTCACGGACGTTTCTGCGCAAACCAGTGTCACATCTACAAGAGTTTCGGCTTGGAGCAAAGCGTCAAATGCCGACAGTATGTGCGCCTGATGATTGTTCCATCTTAGCGAATAGTGGGATTGCGACATCTTGTTTTTCGGTATAAATCAACTAGTTTTGTCACATGTAGACCATTACTTTTCTTTTAAATTTCGTGCTTCTGGAAAGAATAACATTATCAATAGAGTACGAGGCACAACAAAATAAAACGAATAAAATATTCGGGAAAATAAAAAGCGCGCATCCTGAATCTTTTAGTATACAATTATAGGAATCCTCCGTTTGGGTTCGAGGATGACACTCACTGAAATTGTTGTTTATAAACATTAAACCATATAACTGACAATTATGAAAATATATAAGATTCGATCAAAAAAAGGACCACCACAAAATTGACTAAGGATTTCGATCTACACGCATGTCGTTGTATGGATAAGTCATAATAAATATTTGGAAATGGATTTAGAGATGTGCAACATTCTGTCGATGTAACATTATGTATACAAAAAATAGGAAGATATAAATGAGGCGATGTCATGTTTATTGAACATCGGCATCGATGGGAAGCCGATGGGTCTCCGTCTGGAACGAAATTTTTACACACACGTCGCATCTAAAAAAACACCAACTTCTTAAGAGCGTGAAGAGTCGAACAAGAGAAGAAATGCGCCGCTTTTTTACTGATTAAAATATTTGTCTTTGTCAATTAGTTCCCATAGCTCTACGTCGATTATGTTGCGGCGATGGCAAAAAATTGGAAATCAAATTGATTTTCATGAATCGGTCGCTGGACTTTGTATGTGGATAATATGGATCAAGAACAATGAGATTGTCGGGCTATGCTATAATCTACTCTAAAACATCGAGATTTCGTATTAAACGTGTGAAACATTAACTCACACTAACACCATTTAACATTAGTTAAAAAGTAGCGACGAATTTCACATTAGTAAAAGTAGCGCTTTACTAAAATCTAAAACTAAATTTTACCTATTTCTTGCTTCCTTGCCATTAGTTATTGGTAGTAATAGTTAGAAGTTAATTAATGAATTCAGGTTTTAAATTAAATTAGTTAAACATGAAAATGTGAAACGGGTCTTGACAAATTCCACGAAAATCTCGCCAAAGCTCGCAATTACTACTCTTACCTTCGATCTTCACACAGCGCTTAGGTAATCAATCACTTCCCTAATTAGTACACACGTATAACCAACTAATATTAAGATAATTCTCACTTTGGTCGATCATACTGCATATAAGCAAGCAACACTGACGCTGTCGGTTTGGACAAAACTTAGAAAGTGACACGGCACAGCTCGTATTGTTATTATTAGTTTATGAGTTAGTACCTCCGAATATCCGTTGGGTCTTCGGCGGGGTTGTTGGGGCCGTAACACAAATCATGGGCACAATTAACCTATCAAAATTTCACTGAAGAAACATCGTCATCGTCGTCATATGAGCCCGGTCACGAAAGGGTCACAACAAGAAAGACATGCAAGTTTTGGTATCGCGTGCGTGCGTTATATATTCGCGCACGTATATAATCGCTTAGCGTTGGTGGTTAGTCGGGCAAGCGAGGGGGTAAAAGGACAGCGGAGATCGGGGACCAGGGACCGGTGACGTATTTTAGATGCCAAGAAATCAGCGGGAATTAGGAACTGATTAAGAATAACGGGTGTGTTCGCTATAAGCCCACATACATATACATACTTTCCTACACTGGTGGCGAGTTGAGAATCAAACATAGGGATATTCACTGAAAAAAAAAAACAATAGTACACTAAGTAAGTTTGGACATAAATATACACGGTGTTCAGTAAATAAATCTCCAAACGAAAACTGATGGCAGTACAATAAGTAATGAACACTCGAAATTTTGAGACAGGTACTGTCGCTTTATTAAAATTTCCGAAAGTTCCCGACCTGAACCTGAAGTTGTTCCTTAAGAATTATGATAGGTTTTAAAAAATATTGTTCCTTCCAGAGAAACCGCTACAAAACTGTGCATGTACCGCGATCAGTTTTCCTTTGGGTCATTATTAAAGTTAAAATTGTCTCATCTAAGCGTATAATAAAAGCTTACATTTCGTATGAGGAGGTGTCATAGCAAGTGCTGAAACAGAAGGCATGGGAGGAAAGGCTAAAGGTGAATGATTGTCCAAGTCATGTTGAGGCATACTCAGCATAGGTGGCAAGCTCATGGGCGAAGAAGAACTGTAGTCTTTCTCGTGTTGATTCGTCAGTTCGGGTTCGGGAGTTCTGGATTCTAACTTTTTTACTTTGAGCATCTCCTTGGGCTTATCGCTTTCTTTGGTATGTTTTTTCATGCACAAATTCTCTGCCGTCTCTTCGACCGGCGACGAGGGTACTTTAGGTGCCGTGGTACTAAGATCCTGGGCTCCGCACATTTCTCCCGATCTTCTCCTGGGCCTCGCCTGTTTCCTTCTGGGGATCGGCGATTGACAATCCGGACGCGGCAAAAGGGCTTCGGGAAACGATAAATGCGACATGTGAGGTAATTTCAACGGCGGTTCGAAATTCGGACCTGGCAGAGGCGAAAAGGGCGACGAACGTTCCCCGGGAGTTTTGACTGTAGTTCCCGGAGTCGGGAACCTTCCCGTGGGATAAAAATTCCTGTCGTAATCGTTCGGCGAGGTCGAGGGCGTCGGCATGTGATTTGTGATTGCACTGGAATCCTTATCAACGGCGAACTGATCTTGTTGAGCAAGTCCCCTGACTTGTAAACTCTCGGCAGCCTTGATCAGGCTCTGCAGTTGCTCTTGGACAACACTGATCTCACCTTTGTACATAAAATCTACGATGGCTTGGACCTCCCATCCGCTAAAATCCTTCAGGACTATGACAGGATGCTTGCAAGGATTCTCGGAGAAAACCCTCTGGAAAAATGGGGAGCAAGCGCTCAACACGACTTTGTGTGCTCTCACGGACGTTTCTGCGCAAACCAGTGTCACATCTACAAGAGTTTCGGCTTGGAGCAAAGCGTCAAATGCCGACAGTATGTGCGCCTGATGATTGTTCCATCTTAGCGAATAGTGGGATTGCGACATCTTGTTTTTCGGTATAAATCAACTAGTTTTGTCACATGTAGACCATTACTTTTCTTTTAAATTTCGTGCTTCTGGAAAGAATAACATTATCAATAGAGTACGAGGCACAACAAAATAAAACGAATAAAATATTCGGGAAAATAAAAAGCGCGCATCCTGAATCTTTTAGTATACAATTATAGGAATCCTCCGTTTGGGTTCGAGGATGACACTCACTGAAATTGTTGTTTATAAACATTAAACCATATAACTGACAATTATGAAAATATATAAGATTCGATCAAAAAAAGGACCACCACAAAATTGACTAAGGATTTCGATCTACACGCATGTCGTTGTATGGATAAGTCATAATAAATATTTGGAAATGGATTTAGAGATGTGCAACATTCTGTCGATGTAACATTATGTATACAAAAAATAGGAAGATATAAATGAGGCGATGTCATGTTTATTGAACATCGGCATCGATGGGAAGCCGATGGGTCTCCGTCTGGAACGAAATTTTTACACACACGTCGCATCTAAAAAAACACCAACTTCTTAAGAGCGTGAAGAGTCGAACAAGAGAAGAAATGCGCCGCTTTTTTACTGATTAAAATATTTGTCTTTGTCAATTAGTTCCCATAGCTCTACGTCGATTATGTTGCGGCGATGGCAAAAAATTGGAAATCAAATTGATTTTCATGAATCGGTCGCTGGACTTTGTATGTGGATAATATGGATCAAGAACAATGAGATTGTCGGGCTATGCTATAATCTACTCTAAAACATCGAGATTTCGTATTAAACGTGTGAAACATTAACTCACACTAACACCATTTAACATTAGTTAAAAAGTAGCGACGAATTTCACATTAGTAAAAGTAGCGCTTTACTAAAATCTAAAACTAAATTTTACCTATTTCTTGCTTCCTTGCCATTAGTTATTGGTAGTAATAGTTAGAAGTTAATTAATGAATTCAGGTTTTAAATTAAATTAGTTAAACATGAAAATGTGAAACGGGTCTTGACAAATTCCACGAAAATCTCGCCAAAGCTCGCAATTACTACTCTTACCTTCGATCTTCACACAGCGCTTAGGTAATCAATCACTTCCCTAATTAGTACACACGTATAACCAACTAATATTAAGATAATTCTCACTTTGGTCGATCATACTGCATATAAGCAAGCAACACTGACGCTGTCGGTTTGGACAAAACTTAGAAAGTGACACGGCACAGCTCGTATTGTTATTATTAGTTTATGAGTTAGTACCTCCGAATATCCGTTGGGTCTTCGGCGGGGTTGTTGGGGCCGTAACACAAATCATGGGCACAATTAACCTATCAAAATTTCACTGAAGAAACATCGTCATCGTCGTCATATGAGCCCGGTCACGAAAGGGTCACAACAAGAAAGACATGCAAGTTTTGGTATCGCGTGCGTGCGTTATATATTCGCGCACGTATATAATCGCTTAGCGTTGGTGGTTAGTCGGGCAAGCGAGGGGGTAAAAGGACAGCGGAGATCGGGGACCAGGGACCGGTGACGTATTTTAGATGCCAAGAAATCAGCGGGAATTAGGAACTGATTAAGAATAACGGGTGTGTTCGCTATAAGCCCACATACATATACATACTTTCCTACACTGGTGGCGAGTTGAGAATCAAACATAGGGATATTCTGTTACACGCAATCGCAATCATCAGAGAGCGTGTATATTTGCCTTACCTGTATATAGTCCACGTTATTACCGTTACCTTTTTAGGGTTCCGTATACTTTAATGGAAAAAGACAGAATCATTTTAAGATGGCTTACGTAGTGCTTGATGCGCGATTATGAAAATGTATTACTAATAACTATTCAGGACCTACAAACTACAGAATTTAATACATTTATTGATCCGCTTTTCGCCACCTATGTTGGCATCATCAATTATCTCTCGATTATGCCAACTTAGTTGGCATCCAGATACGCTTAGGCGAAATTGATAGCGATTTTTTCGATTTAGTGAAACATATATCATGCAGCTTTCGGAAAGTATTAAAAATTTTAAGGAAATTAACCTCTCACCCATTAAATTTACATCAGAAAAACAAAACCATAGTCCTATAAAGGACCATTAGTTTAGTTAGTTTTTCTACTTAATAATCACTTTTCCAGACAAATACCTACGTATACCTATTCTTTAATAGTTTTATTTATTTTGATAATAAATTAATATTTAGCGATTTATTAGATGCTCAAAACTCCATTTCTTATGACAGATAATGCGTGCTTTTCTTTAGAATTAATTAGGGTTTTAACGCTTATAATAATTTGAAATGCAGAAGATAGGAAACATACGAGATTACATAAATTACCCATATTCTTAGTAGGACTTACCTGTCATTAATTACCATTTCTCTCATGTCTTTATTAGCTGTAATTAAAAGTAAAAGCTCAACACCACACTTATGTTAATAGTTCTTGCTCAAATCTAAGTGCCCTAATGAACGATGCTTTTATGAAATATAAAATATAATTAATCCTATTAATGAAAAAAATTAAAAAATACGTTTACCTTTTTAATAAACGTATTTTAAAATAAAACAAACAATAGTAAATCATAAAAAAAACCAATAATAATATCAAAGAGAGGTAGCCCTGTAAAATATTTTTTAGACGAAAAATTTATGAAAATTTTGTACAACGGTTTTTGTGCTCTTTGAGGATAATCTGAAAACAATTACGGCAAATACTTGTAGGTAAGTCTTTGTTGTGTATTGTAAACAAATAAATAAATAAATAAATCTGTTTTCGTCCTGTCAAGTTACAGGCAGATTTTTATTGGGGTTTCGGAGAAAATCGCAGGCGAAATTTTAAATACGTTTAATTTTTAAGTATTACCACCCCCTGAGTCAGTGAACAGGTCGTCCGTCCTTAATGGTATAATAGGTATGTTTCACGATTATCTTTGAAAGGTTTATGATACGTATGCACGTACACCCCGTTCTACAGTCCGTACTCTGAGAATGTTTTCGGATGGCTGATGGTGCTGGGATTCCCAGCGATTAAAGCTTCACACACAGGTAAAACTTTTAATGTACATTCATACATACGCCAAAGGACATGTACGCAGGTAATGGTCAACAAACATGATGTCCTACGTGTTGTTATACTGACTTGCATCTACCTGTCGAAAAACCTTTGCATGCAAAGCTCAAATGGGCAGGTAAAACTGTAAAACAATTTCCGAAAACTGACCAACGCACTCGCTTAAAATGTAGACGTTACTGTAGTAGCTTTCACTAATAAAATAATTAAATTGCTTTTTTATATTTCTAATAGTTTAATACAAAACTCTACAATTGTTTCGGTGAACTTTTGTAGCAAAACTAGAGCACTTTAAAATTTCAGATTAACAAATATAACCAAAAAAGGATGATGAAAAATTAATACCATTTTGTTTCTATATAATACAACTGATTTTCTTTTGTTTCTCAAATAGATAAGATAACACATGAATGTTTGAGTGCAATTTGTTGTCGAATTTGTTTAGAACATTAGTTTGCAACATGCATAAATTCGAATGAACGATTGTGTGCAGCATTGTTACACGACTGAGTCGTGTCTAAATACGTATAACAAAGTTTGAGTTAATAACTGCTTATGTTTGGATCATAAAGAAGTGTTTTAACGAGTAAATCGAGCAGTGTTAGAGCAGTAGAGCAAAGTAGGACCCCGTTTAACTGCACATGATACAAGAAAGTACAACTCGTGTACGTCAATACATATACATACGTATTTGACGGGATAGGTATTAAACACGACAAACATATCGATCGTTTTAATTAATACATACATGCATACCTACATTTATAAATATGTCAGAAATGATAGGTACTATTCAGCCCATGTATATAATGGTTAATTTTTTAATGATAGATTTGTTGGAAAAACGCTCAGACCTGACGGTCGGCTTATTTTTATTTTTGATGATTCTGAATCTGTAGGTATGTATGTACCTATTACAGAAAAGGCGTTCAATTCTAGATAGTTACTTATTTAGTATCTTTTTTTGTGTAAAACTAACTTTTTTTCGTATTGAAAACATTCCTGAAACCCCTGAATCCTTAAGTTTACCAAATCGTAAATAGAAAGAGTGTCTAAAAAGTGTCGATTCCGAAATTAAGAACCGTATATATCGTATATAAAATTGGTTTTTCTTTCAGCAAAATGAAAGGATTAAAAGAAAACTTAAGCATAATTTTTACTTTCAAAAACAAAGTCTCAATTTTTGATGGGATATTCAATTGTAGTGTTCTATTTGATTAACTATTAGATTCAAAAAGTTTTACCAAGAAACGAAGCCATGGATTAGTAAAAATCATTTTATATTATTTAATTTTATGGTCGTTTTAGTAAACAAAACAATTTGTCGTTTATATAGCATTTAAGTAACCCTCTAATGTCAAGGCTTATTATCAATTAAACCCAAAAATTTAGAATATCGTACAAAATAGGAGGTAGAATGAGTTCGATCATCGAACATGTATAAATATAGGTATTGATAAATGATGGTAACATAAAGTAACTTGTGTGTTAAAACATATTTGGCGTTTGCGACGGTGCCCGATGCTTTTTGGGCGAATTAACATAAACATAATTTCACAAACACACGAAATTTCGACATGAACATAAATAAATGACATGTACGGCAACAAGAAATTATTAATTACATCTCCAAAGTTCGACTGTATAAGCGATTAGGGCATGCAAATTTTATCAGAACGTCACGGAACATGTTAACTCGAACCTTTTACGCCAATAAATCTCCTCATTCCGCCGGAGGTCACACAACTAATCCTGTGTTGCAACCGGAAACGAAGAAAAACATTTTATTATAAAAAAATACCTGCACAGTTTTCTATATGTGTAGTAGGTATTACCGATTTGAAAATCAAGTTGTCAACGGATCGTTGCTAATAAACAGTAGCTGACTAAATTTGTCACTTTAAAAGGGTGGTTTGGTCTTTGGGGTGTTTCGGTTATAATTTGTGGGAAAAAATCGGGCTGCAAAAATGCGGGAAGTTCTTTCGATTCATACGGGTCAAGCGGGTGTCCAAATTGGCAATGCCTGTTGGGAATTGTACTGTCTCGAACACGGGATCCAACCCAATGGTTGTTTACCTTCCGATAAAGCCGCCGGTTGTGACGACAGTTTTAGTACATTCTTTGCCGAAACGGAAGCGGGAAAACACATCCCGAGAGCCGTATTTATAGACCTGGAACCGACTGTAATAGACGAAGTCAGGACCGGAACGTATCGTCACTTATTTCACCCTGAACAATTGATAACAGGCAAAGAAGACGCCGCTAATAATTACGCTCGCGGGCATTATACTATTGGAAAAGAAATCGTCGATTTGGCTTTGGACAGGACACGAAAATTGGCCGATCAGTGTAGCTGTCTTCAAGGATTCATAATATTTCATTCGTTTGGTGGAGGAACCGGGTCGGGATTCACGCCATTGATGATGGAAAGGCTCTCAGTTGATTATGGCAAAAAGTCGAAAATTGAATTCGCCATTTACCCAGCGCCGCAAATCTCCACGGCAGTCGTAGAACCTTACAATTCTATATTGACAACCCACATAACGTTAGAACATTCCGATGCAGCTTTCATGGTCGACAATGAAGCGATTTACGACATTTGTCGAAGAAATTTGGACTTAGAAAGGCCCACGTACACCAACTTGAACAGACTACTCGGCCAAATAGTTTCGTCTATAACGGCGTCGCTCCGTTTCGACGGAGCACTAAACGTCGACCTAACTGAATTTCAAACGAATTTAGTTCCGTATCCTCGCATCCATTTTCCGTTGGTGACCTACGCTCCTGTTGTAACGGCCGAGAAGGCGTATCACGAGCAACTTTCGGTGTCCGACATAACGAACGCATGTTTTGAACCTGCTAATCAAATGGTAAAGTGCGACCCAAGACACGGAAAGTACATGGCATGCTGCATGCTGTATCGCGGAGACGTGGTTCCTAAAGACGTGAGCGCTGCCATCGGAGCTATCAAAACGAAACGCAGCATCCAATTCGTCGACTGGTGTCCCACGGGGTTTAAAGTTGGGATCAACTATCAACCTCCAACGGTCGTTCCCGGTGGCGATCTGGCAAAAGTTCAAAGGGCCGTTTGCATGCTGGCCAATACGACAGCAATCGTAGAGGCTTGGGCACGACTCAATCATAAATTCGATCTGATGTATGCCAAGAGAGCGTTCGTCCATTGGTATATCGGCGAAGGGATGGAAGAGGGTGAATTTACAGAGGCCAGGGAGGATTTGGCCGCGCTTGAAAAAGATTTTGAGGAGGTCGGTATGGATTCCGGTTGTCAAGAGGGCGAGGGAGGGGAAGAAGGTTAAAAATTATCGCGTTTAATGATAATAATAATTAGATGCTAGATGTAGGATATAGTAGGGCAAAATTTATCAAGATGTCGATTTACCGCCTTCTATGGGTATTTAATAAGAAATATGAAGAAAAGGGCTTGTAAAGCAAACATCTTACAGGATCGTTTCTGTTGTTGTCTTTCGAATACTCTCAACTGAAAGGTTGAGTTGCTACAAAAACAAAACTAGAAGGTTGTAATTAATTTAGCTGCCCAAATCATCAGAATTCCACAAATAAAATAAATTACAATATTAGTTTTCTTTTTCTTTGGCGTAGGTGACTGAGCCATGTATGAAATACTCAAAAAGAATAAAAAAGACTTGTACCCACATGACATCCAAGATTATGAAACTACACAATCTCGTCCACATTCTTAAGAATTTCGAAACGATTTCAACGGTCAATAAGAGTAAGGTATGTTGGAAATACATACAAATGAATAAAAAAAAAACGATGGTTAATACAATACCTGAGCAAGTAATGCTGTTTTAGTTTTGCCAAAAGCTTTCCTGAAACTATTTCACTTTCGTCGACCACTTAGTAAACTGTTGTGTTAGTTAACAGGGTCGCACACAAACTTTTCCGAGTTTGAACACATGTTTTATCGGGAAAACACCACGTAATATTTAAAGGACTCAACAATAATTACAAGAACGATACACTGAATTGGATAAAACACGTTTGCACATCTATGAACGACATCGGTGACTGTATTTGCTGACAAAATTGCCTTTCTCCTACAAATTTATTGGGGAACTATTATACCTAACTGTCGTAAAGTTGGAGCCGTACCGACACACGGACACAGGTAGATGTAGGTGGATAAAGTTTAGGTAAAGTAACAATGGGATGTGCGAGATTATCCGTGTACAACCTTCCTGGAACTGTCTGATGGAATTATAATGACAGAACGAAGACTTGACGTGTCGCACTTGTCTTGGCTTGTTGTCGTTAGAATTTATCAATGGCCAAAGTGGTTGTAATACGAATTTCCTTTTTTTAAGAGTTAAATTTTCATGTAATATCCTTGTGCAACAGGAGTATTCTTTGAGTTATTCTTACTTTGTTTTTTTGACATTTTGCGTTAAAAAATTTGGATTTTTTTATGGAGACTTAGGGATTTTTGTGAACAACAGTATTGCATTTTTAATTATTTTGTCGATGTCTGCTCAATAAAGAACGCGTCGATGATTTTCAAACATTTATACATAATTTTTATGCAAACCGAAATTGAAACACTTGATATCGATATTATTATTGCATTTTTAAATAATTGTGACGCTTTCCACAGAGGCTAAAAGCCAAAATATCACAAAGTTTTGAAGTATCCTTTTATTAAGAGAAGAGACTTGGAACTTTCTCAAAGTAGGTACTCTGCTACACCAATTCACTATAGTCAATTAAAAGTCGTGCTTAATGAGTTATCTAATTAGTTTAAAGGGCATTTTTGAAAGATAAGTACATTTTGTACCGAGATCCTTAAAAAAATTAACAAAACGTTAAGTTTGACCTCTAATTGTCGAATATAAGCAATTACAACCTATATCGAAAGTGGTTTAAGGTTTCTTTGGCGCTATTTTAAAACTTTTAAAAGTTTCAACTCGTCGACAGAAACAAACAGTTATTCGTTACGATACGTAATAAAATATATTCAAATGGGAACGGTAAATATTAGGTATATGTAAATATGTTTATATTATCTAATAGTTAGTTTGAAAAAGTTTTTTGATAAAGTTGCGAAAGAAAGTTAAAATAGTTGGTACATACGTAGAGGAGTTGCGTGGTGGCTGAGAGCGCAAGACGGTAGTCGGGGCACACACATGGACACATACACAGAAACACGTCGAATAGCACAAGAAGAAGAAGAAGAAGAAGAAGAAGATGATGAACAACAGGAAGTTGCGGTAGCGCTACTACTTGTAACATTAAACAAATCGCAAACGCGCACAACAAAAACTGCCGAAGACAACAATAACAATACCATTATAGTACTTATTAGATGGTCACACTGCGTTGCGACGAAAACTACTTAATACAGCAGGAGGGTGAGTGTAAAATAGAATAGTAGGCAGTAGTTTTTCAGACAAAAAGCAATTCGCGGTAGATATGATTTTTGAGAGTTGTAGGTACTGTTGTCAGAACGAACCTTTCGTCTTGTAGTTTTTGCGATGTAATCACTGACGGTGTTAATGTTAATGACGGTAGTTGTAGTTGTTGACAGTAACAAGTCGCGAGCTTTGGTGGTAGTAGAAGTAGTAGCGGTAGTGGCTGCGGCCTGTGTTCCGCGACGTTGATTGCCGGTTGTCTGCGAGGGGGTGCGGGTCCAACTGGTGCTTTCAAAAATATGCCGCTTCGAAATAGACGCATAATTCCAGTATCCCCGTTAATGAATCCGATTAGACAAAGCTTGCAAGGAGAAAGGACGCTTGCGCTGCCTGCCCGCTTGCTTGCTTGCTTGCTTGCTACTTCGCCGTCTTCTTCACCTCCCCTCTCCTCCACCTCTTTGAGGACTAAAGCACGTTCTTCGGCGTCCCTATCCCGCTTCCTCCCTCTTACTGTTTTACACTCAGATCCTTCGAATGAAGGGGCGGCGAGCACTTGGAATCACACACACACACACATACACACATACGTATATACATATACACACACGTATCCCCTCCCGACGGCCGTCGGCGTCGACCACTAATTACCGACGCCGCCGTCGTCGCCGACGACGACGAAGACCGACGCTAAGGCCCGACCGACGGCCCTCTCTCTATTTTGCATAAGTGCACCGAGAAATGATGTACGCGCGCAAGAAAGTTTTCTTTCTGGTGTCGCGTAGGGGCGCTCCCGTTACGTCGCGGACGCCGCGACGCTCCGCGACCCGTTCTCATTAGCGCGCCCACCGGCTCGCTCGCGCTCTTGTTTTTGCATTCGATTCCATCATCTATTTCTTATTTCTTCTTTCCTTGCGTCTTCGACTACGGCCACGGCCCTCTCTACATACCGCGGGTATCGCCCTGCTCTGATGCTCCTCTTTTTCGTATACAAATGTATACGTACAATCATCATCAGACACATACATTTACGTGACTGCTGTAGACGAAAATCAAAAACCGCGCTCCCCTATTATTTTAATATTCATCGTATCGCTCTCTCCCTCTCTTTTACACTTCTTTAATGAAAACAGTACTATATGTAGGCACTTGGATCTTTTAATAAATATTTCGTACATTAATAAACAGTTGTTTGTTGTTGTTACTGAAAGATTGCTTATTCGTCATCAGAATAGTCCGCACGAAGCAATCCAGAAATTATCTCGGGATCATGCAACTCGCTTGTAATACGTATTAGGTACGAAAAAGTACGATATAAACTACGATGAACGTAAGTCGTAAGCACACTATCGTTGGATGCTGAATAACATACGCCGTGCTTTTTTGCTCGCTGAAACATAAGACTCTACGAAAGACTTGATGATGAGTTTCTTTTCATTTCAGATTTTAATTTTGTAGACGATAGAAAGATGGAAACATGATCTGAATTCAATTTAGACATTCTAAACGTAAAATGTATTGTTCAAAATTTGTTTAGCATTAGTTCTTTTATAGAATATAAATCAGTAGAAGTAAATAATTATTTGCTTAGTTAAAAATGTAACAGTAAACAAAGTTAATCTTGGAAAGTAATATCTGCATAATAGAAATTCAAAAACTCAGTGTTGTGTGCATCTGTTTTTGTTTTTTCTTTTTATTATTTACACTTTACAATCAGTGGTAATATTATAATACTTTATTGTTCAAACAGAGATCTTGCTGACATCGGGAGCATTTTTTCTCAACCTGATCGGTCGTTTGTTTTCCCAATTGTTTTACTTACTTCCGGCGCCTCCGTCTTCTTTTCGGGTCTGTGTTATCGCACCCGCGGTAGCGTATCTGATCCAAGACCACGTACATGTCTATTAGCCGCGAGCGCGGTGATCGACCCCCCGACCGACCGACCGAAAGCTCTCGCTGCCGACCAACCGACCGAGAGTCGACCAACCACTCACTAAACAAACGACGGTAAAACACGCACTAGTTGGGAAAATCGACGCCGATTTTCCGACCGGTCAACAACAAACAGCCAAGCAAGTTAACTCTCGCCGCCGTCGTCGTCGTCGTCGGCGTTTCCGCCGCGAACGAGCCGTCGTCCACACCACCGACACCAGGAATAACCCACTTGCATTTGCTCGACTCCACATCAACGGCAGCAGCTTCAATCCCGTTCGGTTGATGCATCGCCCGTTGCTGCTCTTGCCTCATGATCGAGAGTAAAATAACTACCTAATACTCGAAGTGAAGCTCGTGCTTCTTTAGTTTCGCGGTCGTGTCGCGATGCTGCTTTTCTCTCGTAAGTTTTACTCGACTGTCGCTTCTTTGATTTTCCTACCTACACGTTGCGAACGAGTGTGTGGGAAAACGCACGCATACACATATGGTCTTACATGTATGCGAGCGACGATGAGCAAAAGCACAAGAAACCGAATCACAAACGAAACAGTTGTGGCATACGTGTGTGTGTGGGATGCGCGGGACCGTGCGTGGTGGCGGAATGGGGATGAATAATCCGGAAAAGCGGAAAAGCCTTTCAATAACACCGACGACTCTGAATACTGAACTCAAACGATGTTTCATAATCGTTTCGTAAAATCTTATTGAATGGCACTGACTTTAATCGCTGTCTAAACGAATAGAGAAACAATCCAATTCCAAGACAGCAAAGAGATCATCAAAAATCCTTGCCCTATTGTAAAATGGAAACGGATTAATGTACAAAAGTACTACCCATTCGCTATGGCAGTAATTACAATTCCTAATAGGTACCTAATAACGGAAAGAAAATGTACCTAGTTGCTAAACTGTAAATTCAGTAACGAAAGTCATTAGTAGATAAATGCATACACGTACATATATAGATGTGTGCGCACTTAAACTCATTAATAACGCGAAAGTTTAAATAAATCTAAACTTGGTTCTAACTTCCGCATATGTATGAACAAAACAGAAGTGTGATGGCGAATCGTTCTGGCGGAATATTTTGTTCGCAAACTAACTAACAATAACTTTGCTTATTCCTGTTTGTATTTTAATAATAAGAGAAAATCAACACGCTTCATTATTACTGTTATTATTAAATACGTATGTATGTAGGTACGTGTAACCTTCGAACACACAACGAAACTTCCTATTGTACTGAGAAAATGTACCTAGCTATAAAATTAACTAACGAATTCAGCGACGTATAACACTAATCTACAGATGCATGCGCAAGTTTTATTTTCGAATAAATACGTATAGTAAATCATATGAAAACGTGTAGAATGTAGGTCTTCCATGAAACCGCTCCTGTGGGTAATGATTGGGACTTCGGGTAGCCCTGTGTCTCCCATTGAAGTGTGATGAATGTCGATGGGTGGGAGTTATAACGCAGCATCCGCAACTATGTTTGGAAAAGTTTTTAGAATTTTTCCGAGTACTCAAGTCGCAGAGGTTTTTATGATAATTCGATCGGTTCTTGCTCAATCTCCAATAAAGACTTCGCGAAGCAGCTTGGTATCGGCTGACAGTATGGACAATCGGATTCAATAAATGTTAGACAAATCCAAAAAAAACTCAGTTTACCATGGATATACGTGTAATGATTAAAAAAGAAAGGATGCGAATTTCGAATCGCGTAACTTGACAGCCTTAGGATCAAAAATCGATGTACCTATGGGTCGTAAGATAAAATGTGGATATCGTGTGTACGTTTCACGTATGTGTGAGGATTAGCACAATTAAAGCTTATTCGGTTTTTATCGCACCAAGAAGGATTGCGTGTGTTTCTCTCCCTAATGTTTTCATACACGAACGTTTTGCGTTTGTGTGTGCGTACGTCTGTGTGCGTTCTCGCATATGCGAGAATGAGTAGGTACATTTCCCCATTCGTGACAATTATCGATTAGCATTTCTTCCTTCTTCACTCGCGTTTTGCCCGATGGATGGATGCATACAACGAGAGACGAGTTAAGACAAACTCTGCCCGCTCGGTCATTAAAACTTTCGCTGTGTATGTATGTATGTATCTTTGTATACATACGTACGAAACGTTTACGAATGCGACGGACGTGAGTAGGAAAAGGACGAAAGGCTGGAAGCCCTTTGCGACCCCCCTCGTCCTGTCACCCTTCCGCACACGGACGTCGCGTCGGTGCGCCCTCTGCGCGTCGACGAATATGTTATGATTTGAATAATTGCTCCGTGGATGAATTTGGAATCTTAGGGTCCGAGGGAGGGGGCAGGGACAGGGTGAGCCGGCGGGGGCTCGCTTGTAATTATTTTTGAAGGTTTTCGCAAGAACGGGAACGCCGACGCCCGTCGCGGCGACGCTGCAAAAGAAGGGGAATGAAAAATTCAAGATACACGCTCTCCTCCTGTTCTTCAACTGACATCAACAACGTTACTCTGTCTTAATTAATTACAGATTTCAGATATGCGTTGTTGAGGCAAAAAGTATAAAGTTTTACTCCATTGTTTATCCACTCGAGTACATACGGTTTGTGTGGTCAGCACCTCCACCAAAATTATTCAATCAGTCATGTACGTTAACATTCGCTGTTTGAAAGTAGGTTTAAGCTGTTATCGTTTATTTATAATCATTTTTCGTTAATAAACCTTTCCCTTCCCTTTGTCAAGCACAAAAATGATAATAATTTATGTCCTATTTTATCAATTTGGCAGTAGGCTGAGTGGAGAGACCAATTGATAGATTTCAGTGATAATGTCTCTGTTATGTATTATTACTCTTGTCATTTAAATGGCCGCTAAATGACCCAGTAACTGAGTGGTAGGTATCCTAATTATGCTGATGATCTAAATGAAAAACAAACATGGAATCGTACCATCCGGTCTTTGTTTCAAAATAAACCTAGTCTGTCCCAAGTAGAAATAGAAATCGGTGTCTCGAAAAAGGCAATTAAAATAGAAAAATGAAACACATCTTTTGAAGAAAATAGAAATAGGAACTTATGATACTTGATGTTTTCTGAAAAGTTATATATCGCCTATTGGCCATAAAGAATTTCAATTGTGATGTTTCAATCAAGCATTCATTAGGAAGGCATTACCAATAATAATTCGTATCTATAGAAAAAACTACTTTCATTCACCTTGAGCATGTTTTGTACCGACGACAAACTTTCATAATGAGCGGGCTAAAGTTTGAATAAAGTTGTTATAGTGGAACGTCGCGTAGGTTAAACACTTTTTACTTGAGCACATTCATTGTTGTGTGTGTATTCAATTAAAATTTTGAAATCGGATACAATAGAATCTCTTTCACACGTATGCATGAAAGAGGTAGGTGGCTAAAGAACCTATTCGACCATAAATTCTATTCGAGAGTGACAAAAACGATATTTAATAGCCGCAATGAAAGTTCTCTATGATGGGTAGTGCAAACGTGCGCTGCTGCTCCTACCGCGATTCATACAGAAACGGCGGCGACACCGCGGGTCGCTCGAAATTTTTCTCCGAAAAGGCGGAAAAAGGCCGGGCGCATTGTTTTCTTTTATCTGAAAACACGTGCGAGGTGACGAGCCGCATTCGCTGTTTTTTCTTATAAACTGTTTTGGTAAACAAGAAACACAGCCGAGATTCCAAACACACGCAATCACTATCCATGCGTAAACGAAATTATTTTTGACAAATTGGTAAAGGCTTTCGCGGCCAGTTGGTGAACTGCTGCTGTCCTGTTTCAGGTCTACAGGCTGTCGTCGGTTGAGATTGCTTCCTAACGTTTAGTGCCGAACTTCTTGAGATGTTCTTCCATCTCCGATGTTGGATGTGGTGGACTGTCCACACATGGAAGGACTTCAAGAAGCTCACCACTCGTGCTAGTGAAACGTTAGGAAGCAACTCCAACCGCCGACGGCCTGTAAACCCGAATCGAAATTATTTTTAATCGATGGATACCTCTTCACGAATAATCCGCTACTTTCAGGCGGTTACTTGCTTCAAAAGCATCAGCGAAATTGTCAAATATTCCGTTTGGAATTAAGATAGGTGTTGATTGATCGAGTCGAGTGCCGTTATTGTTTTTCACGTTTCGCTACTCATACTATCAGCTTCTTCGGAAGGAATCTGATTTCATGAAAAATTTAATTTGATACAGTGTTTTTTAGTATATTTAAATCTATGGGTCTAATACGATTTATTTGTGTAATAATCACAGTAGAAAGAATCGGAAATGTTTGGTCGTTTGTTTTGTCATTTTGACATTACTTTGCTTTAAGTAGGTACTACAATAGATATATAAATTTTAAGTGAATTTAACAAGAAAAAATAAACTTTAAAACTACACAAATAGTAAATATGTGTGACGACGACGACTGCGAGGAGCGGGAATCGATCTTCATGACTCCAACGTACAAAGGAATCGATAAGACAATTAGAGAACGTATTATGAATTGTGACCAATATTTGAGAGAATACAGAAGTAATTTGATAGAACGAATGGAAACAGCACTGGACGCTGGTCGTTTCGTAAATTTAAAAGACAACGGATTTTTGAAGCATTTGATTACGGAGAAGCTTTCCAAAGAAGATAACAAGGACAATGCAGTAGTAGAAGAAGAGGAGGAGGAAGAAGAACAAGAAGATGACGTTTATGAAAACGAAGTGAAAGACGAACGCAATGAAGAGGAAGAGAGAGAAAAAGAGGAGGAAGAAAAAAGGGAAAAAGAAAGAATGGAAGAACTAATAAAAAAAGAAGAAGAAAAGCGACAAAAAATAGAAAAACGCAATAACGTCTCGCCACCAACACCTAAACCAAAAAGTGTTAGTGGAAAATATGACCCCCCCTCCGATATTTACGAATATAGGCACAAAAGATTTTTTCCCCCATCGAAAGCACGATGGTAGGACTTTGAGAGTTTTGAGAGTAACGTGTTTCATAAAAATTGTAAAATAATAAAGAAAATAATATTCAATTCAATTATGCAAATTATTTATTTATATGTATTAGTCGCACCTTTAAAATACATCACACAGTTTTGTAATACTGTACAATAGGTATCCACTACAACAGATACAGAAAGTGGTTTCTGTTGTCTCGAGACAAAGACAAGTAACATTTTAGTCAATTACTTTTGCCTTTGTTTCCCATTATTATTATTATTATTGCGTTGCATTCGTAACACATTTGTGTCGGAATGAATGTAAAGGCCAATCTCTGGTCGTCCATGTATGTAGTAAGCAACACTCATGGGGTTTAGAGTCGTGCTCGTCTGTTACCTACGCAATTGATGCTTACTCATCGAGTTTTATAGGTAAGTGGCCGATGGCCTAACTGTGTGCAACAATCAAAACTACTTATTAACGAGGTAAATACATTGTTGACGATTAGTTTATTGAAATTTGATTGGCCGATCATTTGGGCCGCGAATTTATCGGTTTGTATGCCGAAACGGTAATGTTTAATTCATAATAAGCTATCTATTATAAATGTGAATGTTTATGTGTGGTCAGATATAGTAGTTCTCGTTAATTTTTTTTTGTGAAAGATTTCTGTCGAACTAATGTTTGCACGCAAGATTTATCCGAAATGTAAAATTTTTTCGAATGTTCGTGAATGAATCGGAACATTGTAGATTACTGCAGAATGACCTGTTGGTAGGTGTATTTTTTTCGGACTGTAAAGTTGGTCTGATGGGTGCTTTTCCTTTAACTGGTTTGCCGTTCATTTTCCACTTTCGATAGTAAATGTGTCACGAACATGTCGAGCAATTAACTTGCAAAAAGTATTTTGCGTTGGTTCATTAAATCAGAAGATGTGAATGAATTTTCAAAAAAAAAAAAAAAAATGACCACGCGAAGCGGGTTGTCATCGACCAGCAAGTACCTACGCATTAAATACCTATAGGGTATCGGAGTATTGGTACGACACGTAATGTACATGTTGGTTAATCGACTTGGTATTACAATTCGTATTCATAATTCAGCATTTGAGCGTGTACAGCCCTAGATATCGGTACATGTACAAGCAAGCCTGCAGTACCGCGGGTTAGTTTGCATACATTAAACGGCATTCAATGACCAGCTATAGGTACGTACGTAGCATTTCATCGTCGATCGCTCGGTTCGGATTACGTGTATGGTCGGCATGCACATTTACGATAATTATACGCTGAGAGAGAGTCCTGGGCATGGGCCTGGGCCTTTACCGGACATGATGGGGACCCCGCTCGCTGGCGAACCTTCTCGCCGAGCATTATGCTCTCCGCTACCTATAATTATCCATTAGAAGAACAAACATGTAGGTACTTGCTTATTGCTTAACAGCCACGGTCGCGCCAGTCTTGCATACGAATGCTACATATCTATTCTTCATTTGCTCACAATATTACGGATGTGGACCGGATGGGTTGCTCCAACAGACGGGTGTAATCATATGGGAAGGGTATTCTAGGTATTTTTGCTATTGTTATCAATCATGTATACCTAGACCCGCTCATAACTTACCTATAATGTTATTTTGACAACGATTGAGTAAATGTCGAAATTCGAGTATTTAGCCGCAGCCACTGCCGCATCCAATCTATACGACTTACTATCGAACATTGCCATTTAAATATGCCCAACATAAATATTAGTGATTTTGTAATTAAAAATGTCGGTTGAACGACAACATCCCGGATATGGGACTATCCTTTAATTTTAATAGTCATCTAATTCCAGAATGTTGGATTATTTATTATTACAAACTCATACCTAGATATACCTTTTTTATATTCAGTTGTAGGTACGTGTTTGGTAAGTAAAACTTGTGGGGCATGACACGTACGGTGAAATGTATTAGTTATAAAAAGAGTTCAGGGTCTAGCTGCTATTACTTATTACCATAAATATGTTTTCTTCGCGGATTGCCTGTTTTTTCCTGAGTGTTTATTATACAAAAAATTACAATTACCGTTCTGTAATTACGGTGTAAATAAGGTAAACGCGTGATTTTGTTTTCACATAAGATAAACGATATGCCATAAGTAAGTGCATAAAACAAGAATTTCATTATGGATTTAATTTGAGAAAAAACAACACATAGGTTTACTGTACTTATATTATTATTATTCAAAGAAGGTGAAGCATGTAAGAAACCTCATAATCATTTATAAAAGTATTATATAGAGAAGAAAGTAACTGAGTTCGTATTTTGCGCGTCCATTTTACGAATTTCGTGCTTTGTGTATATGCGACAGCTGTTTCGCCGTCATGCATCTTCAAACTGACCTGAACTTCAAGTACAACGGATTTGGTCAAACTCCACATAAATTACAACCTTTTTACGCCAAAATGGAACTGTTGTCTGTAGGTACTTGTATTCGTACTTAAATAGTCACAAGTTCTTGTTAGATTCGATGAAAATAAAAACACAGAACAAGAATAAACGAAGCGCTACGAAAAAACACCTGTCAAAAGCTATTAAACAGTTCAGTAGTTCGACATTTTGCGTTTGGTGCTGCTAGGACCTTATGCGACCACTGGCAGATGTGGCCGAAAGAATTAAACGTATGAAAGTAACATGCACCTGACCAACCATGTCAGATTGTGTCAACTTCTTTCAGTGCCCACTGTGCGACATGATCTTTTCTAACTAATAAATAAGAAAAAAGAGAAACAGAAAAAAGGAAGGTAGGTAATTGTTGTTAAGAAAAAGCGTACCTAAAGAATCCTTTGTTTTTCTGCCGTGCGTTGCGTTGTGCGTATAGATGGAATCGGAAGGTAGTTTGACACATAAACATCGACCGTTAAATAACTACATGGTACATGACAAGAGATAGGCATTAGGTTAGGTGCGCTGGTACATCAAAGCTCGCACCACGCTCGAACGGTCAGAGAGGAGAAGAAGTGTAGATGTGTCCGCGTCATATACAACATGATGCCCTCATGTGTGACGACCATTTGCCGGTTCACGTCCCAAGACAATTCGGATAAGTACAGAAAGGAAACCTGAGAGCCGTTTTTTGCCAAGTCTAATAGGAGCTCATTGTTGTTTTTACACGACCAAATGGAAACGTAAAATCGCACCACTCGAACTATTCAAGCAAAATGATATACTTACTTACAAAACGGATGACTAGGCACACGCACCAAAACTTACACATTTGTACGACTATTTCCAGAAAAACCTTTCCAACACTACCAATTCGTTGATAGATATGCTTATTAATCCGAGGGAATCACAGAGAAATGGATCGGAGTTCTCCTGTATGCTAATACCCAATGACCTAACTATTTGACCATGTCGCTCCTCTAATGATCTGGTTGAAAAAAGCGTTTGGATGATTTATTCCCAGCAGATACTAATCCTAATGGGCGGGCGGTCCCTTCGGATTATGCCGAAGGGCAGGGCGATTATCTTCCTTCGGCCCCTCTTTAGGAATAATTAAAATGCGTGGGTGAAAGTTGGGATGAGAAATATAAGACGGACGAAACGAAGACAGAAGAAAATTGAATATTACCTGTGGAACATTATTGATTCCAGGGAAGCAAATGGACCTATCCATTTAATCACGCCACAAAATCTAGTTGAAAAAAGATTCCGGATGTTTCTTTCCCGTCAGCTACTAATCTCCCAACATCGGCGAAGGGTAGAGCAGTTGGCTCTCTTCAGTCTCCTATTGGGATCGTGAGATTAGGTGGATGGTACTTTGGATGAGAAACGAAGACAGAAAAAATTGAGATTATCTGTATAATATTATTAATCCAAATGACCCATAGAGAAACTTGGATCGCCGCAAATGGGCTCCGAATCTAATCGGTGCTTTCGCGTATGGTAGGCCACAATCTAATGATTTGACCACGCCACTCCTCAGCTCGTCGTCGCGTTTTGTCAATTTCTTTATACCTGAATATAAGTTAAAATAATCCTTTTGCAACGATTCATTTGATCGCATTTGTTACAAAACTGGTCACTTTAGGATTAGCGTGACATGCCAAAGTTGACCTCTTTATACAGCACATAATATCAACCGTCAAATGCCCTTGCGATTGCAGGAGATAAGATGCTTTCAGAGATTTGAATTGTAGCGGTGTTTTAAAAGACGATAGGATACAGGATTTTGATAGGTAAACCATTTGTTGGGATCTAGACCAAGGTAAATTGAGTTCGAATTCATAACTGTCTCAATAAAACTGATCAAGTGCAAATTGGACTTCCTTACTGCGAAAACATCTAAAAAGTATATCGGTTTGATGAGAATTAATTTAAAATCAGTGATCGACATTTTTTCCGTTTGTATGGCATAGTAAACTATGTCGTTTCCGTTATAGACTTAGTAATAAAATATGCAAGTAAACATGATTTTAATGGTCCTCAAACTGATACGGTTTCGGATACTGATTGTGACTTGCAAAAACCAGGTTTTGATCTTAATTTTGCTTCACCCACTAAGTCGGTCAGAAAGCACAGGATTCTAGATAATGTGCATCATATTGGTCAGGCAGGTAGGCGTTAAACTTGAAGTTAGGAAAAGAATTGAGTGTAGCATCCAAGTCATCCCTACAGGAACATAATCGCCATTTACATGTTCACCTGTCGAGGTGATGTATAGCTTGCGACCTGGCGCCTTCTTCTACGTCAGTGGTAATTCCTATATTGTTAAGAGTAGGTAGTTGGTTGTCGTGGCATTTGTGCGGTATTCACATGGGTATATTATCTGAAGATTATTACCGATCATCACTGGTCGCTAATACCGATTCATTACAGATTTTCGATATGCCTTTGATAAATAAATAATCGATTATCTAATAGACTTATAAAACTTGAACGATGACAAGTTGTTGATTAATAAGTTTTCAATTTCCAATTAAAGATTCGTTGTAGTTTGTAATAGTACTTAGTATAGTAGTTAGTCCATCGATCGGAAGACAATTAAACGTAACAAACAAGTGGAACGAAGGGTGGGGGTGGTGGTGGTGGTGCTGGTGCTGGTGGAAGGAAGGATAATGAATAAGGGACCGACCGTTGGCAGTTGTCGTTGTTTGCTGAAAGCGTATTAAGCTTAATTTAAAAAGTTGCAGAGAACACAATATTCTGCAAATGCGAGAGAACTAACAATTATTGCCGTTCGACATGCAACAGAATCAACTGAGTTACGGGCCAAAGCAGAATAAATTTTCGCTACTTGAAGAAAGCAGAACTTGTTTCCTGGACATTTGGCGGCTCAACAGCAGCAGTTAGTAACCACAATAATAAGAGTTTTACTATAAATATAAACCACAAAATGCACCAGGCAACAACGTAGGCAAACTTTACTGGGATAGGGTGGAAAATAGCGTATTTCTTCTTAGATATTTCTATACACCAAACACAGAGAATCTTGAGCAAATCGACAAAAATGCATCCGTAAAACGTGAAATCAAATCGTTGTACGAATTATTCCGGCAATAATCATTTCATCAGTGAGTATAACACCTACGACATTACATTGAACCGTCAGAAATTTGTATTTTCACAAAACGATCTTTTGATTAACATCCATGTTGAAAAACCTGAGTCTGGAGAGATGATTCCTCCTCTGGACGGCCCTGATCGTTAAGTATTGTGAGATTATATTTATTAGAGCCAACAATGGACGGATTTTAGAATGAAAGCCTAGTCAGCAATCATCATCATCATCATTACCATCACTGTCAACTTAATCAACCACAACTTAAAAACAAAAGAAACTAGATTTCCTGTACACAGAGATCGTTGGTTCTGCTTGAAAGGCTTTTGTTAAGTAATTACCTGCTGTTGGATTATTTAAGTCACCATGAAATAAGTGTTAACGCCATTTAAATAATACAGTAGCTAGAGAACGGTCACCTCCTATTTGTACAGTGTACACTGTAAGTAAAGAAAGTACGTACTCAGTCCCTTGAGAGTGAATTTCATGAAAAACCAAAGGGAGAGTCGAGATCCTCGGTTCCCATTACGATCGATTGATTATGCCTTGTTTCACTCAAATTTGTTAGGGAACATTGACGGTAATGGACAGCAAGTGAGTAAGTGAGTGTAAGTTAGTAAATATGTAGCAAAGGCAGATGAGTGGTTGTATTATTCAGCCGTTGCGTCTGTCTTGTAAAATTAACCTGCCCCGACTAAATTTGTTCGAAACATGCAATTATCCGCGGCCGTGCAAGCCGTGCCTTGGCACCCACTCACCTCTGCATGTTCGAATTAACTACGAATAACGAATAGCAGTCGCGGATTAGCTTATGCCCCAGAACCTACATGATGTCGAGCGAAATACATCACACAAGTACAACAGCACACACACAAAACATACCTGTACGTAACATTTACTGCGAACATTTCGTACAAAGCCAGCTTATTGTTAGACACAATGAGAAATCTATTCGACAGTCACGCTTACTCGAATTTCTGTTTATTATCTCAACCTTTTACTTACTTACTTACTTACTTACTTTATTAATTTTATTTCTTATTCATTTAATAACATCGATGATATTTTCTTAAGTCATGAGAAGATACAAGTTGGGCGGAAATTTGTAAGCCGCCCACTACCACCCACTGACTTTAGCGAATGTTCCATAACATTTCCGATCGTTCTTACGGATAACGCATCAATTAGAAAGAGATTTTTAAAGGAGAGCTTCAATATTTTCGAATATTCAAAGGCATTCTATAACATTTTAGATAGTTTTAATATTAGACAATTTTTCCGATTAGGAAGTGAGAGAAGCGATTTGGTCACCGCTCGCGTCCATAATTCTTATCTGTCCCACACAAGCTCTCGCATTATCAATGAGAGACGTAGGGCTTCTTTATGAACATTTTATTTTCAACTTGTTACTACTAACTAAGTTCGTTGTTGGCGGAGATTATTATATAAAAAAAAGACTGTAAAGTTGAATTGTGTGCGGCGATTGTTAGTGTTCGTGTATAATAGAAGAACATCAATACCTCATCAAGGTTCAGCATTTAGCACAGCCTACGATCCACAGAAATGTCATAATGATACGTTACAAAAGCACAAACTTTATTACATTTCGCCATTAACAGTTTAGATGTAGACACATAAAATTAAATATCAGTTACATCTCGACGCTTCACTTACATACATGTTAGCTACACCATGTACTGTCGTAGTTACTGTCTCTATGCATGAAACAATTCTGTGTACCTTACACTAACTTATTAATATCTACGTCTATAGAATGCATATAGAAATTACATTACTGCGAACATGGAAACCAGGGTGTAACGCTGCTCATTTGGCATTCTACCTCGTCATTCAGAAAACAATTTTAATATATGGTAATCGACATTTGCTGGCGAATGGCGATATAACTCATTACGAAACTGCTGCGTCTTCTCGACATTTTAAGATGAATTTATAATACATAAGAATGGAAACGTTTTGTATGATTGTGTGCTTCAGTTTGCGTGATAAAAAGCACAAAGGGTACAGGTAGGATTATGCCTCAACCAAGGACGTACAACTAAACTAAATTAGATCTAATATAAAAACCAGAAGAAATCGCCGGTTTTCGATATTCAGATATAAGTCAGATAAAGTCATATTGAGGAGATATCAAAAAGGGTAGGAGAACAGTCGTAAATAAGCATCAGGAGAGATAGGATCGTGTGTTTTAGTTTTTGCATTCGAACTGATAAACTTCCGAGATAGACATACGATATCAAACAAATGTGTGCGGCTATGGAATACGTATTTTATTTATAGAGATGTTGGTGACGCCGCTGGGGCGGATAAGGCATTAAATACGAATACGATTATGAGTACAATAGGAATTAGCTGAGGAGTTATAGGTATATATAAAGGGAGGAAAAGACTGAAACGCTAAAAGCAAACGTTTTGCATGTGTTCATTTTGACGTTGGAGAAATTACATACACACAATAGGTACAACTAACTAGAGTTCTACAGTCGTTTTGTTTTATGATTAGATGTTAACATTGATCGAATCGTATTATTATTATTATTATTATTATCATTATTACTGTTGCTGTTGTAGTTATTGTATGTACCTACCCGCATAATTATGTATGTACATGTATAGATACGTACTTATTGTATGTATCAATACGAATAACATTCTCAGACAGACACCAGGAAATGAACACGTTTGAATTAGTCGAGTGCGTACGAATAATGTGTAGGTACCCATGTACGTAGGTACATCTTGCAATTCCTTTCTCGATTGTTTACCATTTCCTCTTCTGAATACGAATGTAATCGTTCCATGTTGTTATTACGTGGGCGCGACGCCACCGACGGCTACATAACGGCGCCGCCGTCATCCACCGACGCCGGCGGCCGTCCTCACCACTAATACTCGATCTCTGCGCTCTCGCTTCTTATTGTGTCGTTAAACTTCTTGTCACTATGTGATTATTATATAGACTATATAGGTATGTAGGTAGGCAGGTACTTACTAATAACGTGATCTAGTGATTGATCTGAAATTATATTGTTCAGTTGTAAAAGTTCCGCAAGGAACCTTTCCTGGACCTCTATTGTCAAACAGTTTCGTTACAGTTACTCCGTGCAAAAATCGGAAGAGTTGTTTGAGTGCTTAAAGAAAACAATTTAGGTATTAGATTCTTTTTGTAAGAAAAGAAAGCACAAAAGCTTTCAATGTTCTTTTTATGTACAATTCGTACATCTGATAATAATCTACATATATTATTATCATCCATCCTTGCATCCGATCTATCAGTTGAAGTCGTTTGTTAGAACAGGATCTGAAAGACACAATGCCAATGCTACCGTAACACTAGTATCAGGCAGCATCAGCAGTGTTATTAAGTATTGTGTGGTAAAAAGTCTAACAAACGTGTTGCTCGGTGCATTCAGAGCGATCGCGATCATTCATTCGGTTAGGTTGTGGAAGAAAAAACCGAGTGGAAAATTAATGTAGATAAGGTAAACCTCTTGTTTGAGATGGCGTTCGGCATAATTTAAAGGTTCGCTGGTTCTCTTGGTGCGACCGCATGAATCCTGCAGGTGTTTTTGTCCTACAGT
The DNA here is from genome assembly GCF_000699045.2 of Agrilus planipennis. Classification (NCBI taxonomy): domain Eukaryota; kingdom Metazoa; phylum Arthropoda; class Insecta; order Coleoptera; family Buprestidae; genus Agrilus; species Agrilus planipennis. Next base: position 2,152 of record NW_020442461.1, on the reverse strand, counting down.
AGACGGTATGTTCGCATCGTCGCGTCCGTCGTCGGCGTCAAAAAGAAATATCACAAGCGAGCGTTTTCACTCCAACACTCTTTGCTGCTTTCTGTCTGACTGAAATCGATTATTGATGGATGCACTTCTCAATGACGCAAGGGGCTGTATCTACTAAATGGTACATTCATTATTATTACAATACACACAGTATGTCGCAGTCGTCATATAGGTAGGTATGATAATTAACGGTTGATGTTCTAGCGTAGGTATGTGTTGCAATAGTAATCGATTGAGCTATTTCCTTTCTGATGATATGAAATTCCAGAATTAGCTGTATTGTAAAACCGACCACTGACATTTCACTATGGATGTTAGCTACCTTGACAAAGCTGTGTATCCCTGACGAAAGGTTAGTGATTGGTTTTACAATAAAAAACCTTTTTCCTCTATCTATTTTCGATTCTACACTTCATATGGAAAAAATAGGGAATTCCAGGGTGTCGTATCACCGGAGGACATAGCTAAACCAATTTCCATTACAAACGATACCTACGCTAGAATAGGCGCTCTCCTGCATCGATCAACCCTAAATAGCGAATTTAAAAGTCATTATTTGATCATAATTAATATACTCAGTATTCGGACTGAGTTGCTGGGTCTTTTGTAATTTCCACACATTCACTATAAATCTAACATATGTTTCGCTGAGTTGCACCTTCATCAAAAGCTCCAAAGTTACTTGAAGCAAAAGTCAAACGTTTTTCGAACTGTTTGGTGTCAGTCCTTTTTTTTTATAATTATTTTGCTCAAACTGTAAAATTTTGAGGCACTATACGTTACGTTGGTCAAATCGTTCTATTACATTCTATCTTCTTTGACCTTTTTTGATGCAATGTAGATATACGTCAACGGTTGGCAAATGTTACGGTCGGATCGTGTTTGTTAGTGCAATCGGACTAATTTATTGTAAACCGCACTCTCACTCACTTCACACTCACATTCGTGTCGAGGCTGGTGGTAAAGCTCTCTCGATATTTCTCTCGCTCCATACAATAAATGTTGTGACAGTTGTATTTATCTATCTGTGAATTCACTTATTTATAGAATATTATGTGTCACCGGCAATTAGAAACATTAATTGCAAAAGACCGCGAGGTTAACAAACTTTCAATGGTCCTAATATTGCTATAAAAGTGTTTAGAAAAACTCAACTTTTCACTTTCTTAGCGACAAATTTGCGAAACAATATCTAAATCGATTGGTTTCGAACAAATGGGAGTTTTTAATACACGCCGTCGCTATACCTATAAACAATTCATTAAAAGGAAAAAAGAGAACGTTAATTTTATACAGCAAACAACGAAATTATTTATCTATCTCAAATACATAATTCATGTAAACTTGTTGTTAAAAATATGCATTCGAAAAAAGATACAAAATAGTTGTTAGTGTAAGATTTTATCAGAACATCTCTGCTGTTGTATATGTAGGTGGATGTCAGTTCAAAATGTTTCGAAAAAAAAAAAAACAAAAATTGTAATAACTGAATCATTGTCATAAGAAAAAGATTTATCCCATAATGGCATGTTCCACCGGCAAGGACTAGTGTTATCCAATCAGGATTTCGGTATCTATTAAATGGTTGAAAACAGTGTGATCGAATCACCAAACTTTTTTCGATTATACGGTGGAAACTAAGCCACTTTAGCTGATAGTATTTTCAAATTAGAAAATAGTTTTAAATAACTGTCAAAAAACAAAACAGAAATTATTCTTTAGGTGTTTTGCCTGTTTTGTATTTGAATTTTAAATATCTGTAGAACTTTTCGAAATGAATTACATAATACCTTTTGCTTCGTAATATCCATTCTTTCCGAATTTCATTTTCAGTATGTGTACACTTACAGTAGGGTGTATACGGGTATATGTGTGTGGCAATATTGTCGTAATTAAATCATGTAGCGATATGAATGGCCCTAAGTTGCCCGGTTGCGCTGAATTGATTACACACTGAGAAAAGTCAGGCTGTTAGATCAACACCTTTTGAACTGTTAGCTTTTTGAATGTTGAATGAAATGGTTTTGTTTTGTTTCAACAAAAGAAGAATTAAGTGAAATCGTGGTTTGGATTTGAAGAGAAAGGTTTTTTTTGTTGACTTATTTTGATTCAG
>NW_020442460.1:3853720-3855994 GCF_000699045.2 Agrilus planipennis | reverse complement strand
TACATTATTAATTAATTAATTAGTTGCATTGTTAATAATGTAATAATTAATTTTACAGGAATATTATACCACAACTCTGAACACCGTACGCAGTGGGGCATCGATCGTGGCAGTTATGTTTCATTCTACAGCATAACAGCGTCTGAAAGAAAAGTGAAAATGATTTTTCCCGAATAGATGCAGAAGAATCTGTTGTCTATTACTAAAGAAAGGATTCACAGCAACTAATTGGTAAGTGACAACATTTATTAATTAAGAAAAATAGGCTTGCATTAATGATATCAGCTTTTGGTCCTTAGGTAAAGTTTAGATGAATAGAAAGGAAGTATTTATTTTCGAAATTATTATTTAAAGAATTTTTTTAAAAACAAGTTGCACACTTTTAACCAATCGTCATTGTAAGGGAATACGCAAATTGTTCTATTTCTATAACATTTGTTTACAGGTGTTATTTCTTCACCTAAAATTTCATTTTTGACTAAGGCATCCTGAAAAAATCTGATATTATTAAACCGTTAGTAAAAGCATATTTTTAGTTACTAAAAGATTGTAATTCTTATCATAAAACAAATTTAAAATCTATACTTTGATTATGGATACGTAACATTTTATTTTACATTTATTTGGATTCTCTCTTTTTATTAACATTTAATCATTCTATAGATACCATAATATATAATAAATCATTTTCTTGTACTGTAAAACTTAACTCTTACAATAAACTAAACAATATAGCTTAATTCAGATCTTTTCATTCTTCTTTTGGTTAGTAGGAGCAGTCTGTGATAGACATCGAAGTTTACAACAAGTTAAGACGTCGTGATCACTGGAGAACATCAGGACCACCAGGACATCAAGGAACGAGACCACCAAAATCCATTCTACTAATCTCGGTCCAGTCAAGGCAAGAGGCACATCAAGGTAATGTAACCTTTCTTGGAATTCTACATTGTAACATTTGTTTTATTTCTTTTAATTTGTATTAACTAAAAACATTTCACTTATTTATTAATTATTTCTGTCTATATTTGTAACTACCCTTATTTCCTTTTATCACCTTTAGGTTTACTTTAAAAACATTAATATGTAGTAAATCTTTCTCTTTTACACGAAGTCTTAATTCTTCGACTAAACGGTAATCTAATTTAAAACTTTCCTTTTTTAGTTAGTTGGACCACTTGCTAATGGATATCGAAGCCATCAACCAGTTAGGACTTTAATGGAGAACTACCAGTTTATCAAGGGATAGATCAATTCCAATAATTTCGAGCCAGTCGAGGAAAGAGGCACATCAAGGACTTTCTTAGTAGAATCATCATGATTAATGAAAAGCATCAGAACCACTAGGATATCAAGGGACAGACTAAAGAAATTCATTCCAATAATGGCGGCTCAGTCAAAACAGAAGGCACATCAAGGAAATGTAACTAACATTTATTTGCTTTTATATTTTTCAGAAATGGTCTTTCTTTTCAATCAAATCAAAAGTTGTTTTTCTTTTTCTATACTTTGAAAGCTTTTTCTTGTTCTTTATTTACCTTATACAGTTTTAACTTTAACATTTTCTTAGAATTCCTACTTTTTAAAATTATTGTTTTCTTTTAATCTACATTAAATCAAAATTTTTCTCACTTTTTCCCTATATTAACTTAATTTAGATCACTTTCTAATAGTTTTTCTATGAAATTTTCTTTTGTTTAATGTATTGTATCTGCATTGAAATCTTTATTTTCTTTTTATTTAAATTTACTTTAGTTAAATATTATAATATACAACATATGATAAATACTTTTCTTTTACATTAAGTCTTATTTCTTATACTAAACAGTATCTAATTTAATTCAGATCTTTCCTTTCCTTTTTTAGTAAGTAGGTCAGTAATGGACGTCGAAGTCAAGAAGTAGAATCATCACGATCAGTGAAAAGTATCAGAACCACTAGGATATCAAGGACCAGACTAAAGAAATCCTTTCCAATAATGGCGGCTCAGTCAAAATAGGAGACACATGAAGGAAATGTAATTAACATTTATTTACTTTTTATTTTTTTCAGAAATGGTCTTTCTTTTCCTTTATATTCAGCAGTTGTCTTTTAAATTTTTATATACTTTCAGCTTATTTGTTTATTTTTCACTTACCTTATTTATTTTTTCACTTACCTTTTCTTAGAATAAAATCTACATTGAATCAAAAATTTTCTCAGTTTTCCTTTGCATTAACTTGACTCTGATCACTTTTTACTAGTTTTTCTATGAAATTTACTTTCGTTTAATAT
>NW_020442460.1:3848331-3849332 GCF_000699045.2 Agrilus planipennis | reverse complement strand
GGGCGCTTTTACCCTTGACACAGAGCAGAGTTTCTCTGGAAAATTTTGGTAACACTCCCATACAGATCGGACAACACAGTCCGGAAACAGGGGCCATCTTGTGACCTCAGAAAAACGCTAAAAAGAACAAAAAGTAAATTCCGCGAATTGGGTCGTCTCTGGCGTAGACCAGGAGAGTCTCGATATAAAACTGCTTCCGTACAAAACTTGCCCCATTCATTGGGCTTCGAACGAGCCCATTTTGGTACGTATCGGACGTACGTCTGCGGAGCTATGGATTTTTAACCGCGGCCATGTTCGCGAGCGCGCAGCTCCTGAGTTTGACGTTTCGCGAGCTGTGGCTGGAAAACGGTAGGACCTATCGAAAAAATTCTTTCACAGGCGGATGCCCCGACTCAGCGCGAACGTTTTGAGCCGTATGCGGTCGCATTCGGTGTTGATGAAAAATTCAAAATTTTCAAAAATTTTTCAACTTTTTTTTCTTCGAAAGTAAATTTTTCCTGTACACTTAGGTACGGGCCAAGGAAAACTGATTGCACCATTAGATACTACGCAATCTTTTACATACATGCACCATTTCAAAGTTTACCCAATTCTCTTTATCTCCAAGAAATTCAAGGTGCTCTTTTTTATTCTCATACAATTTTGGTTATTTTCGCGTTTAGCTGTGCCGCGAGGTTGTTTTTTGACGCTGCACTAGAACACTGATTGCTCCATTAGATTCCACGCCCTTTGTACATATCTGCACCCTTTTAAAGTTTACCCAGTCCTTTCCATCTCCAAGAAATTAAAGGTGCGCTTTTTTTTTCATTTTTTTTATCAATTTAAATTCAAAAATGCGTATAACACCGAAACGAATTTTTCATTTCAGTTATTACTATTTGTTGTAATTGTTATTCTATAAATAAATTCGTAATCATTAAATGATATAGTCTTTTCTATCAATTACTTTCTATTTTTATTTATATTATTCGGTTTTTTTAATTAAATATTAACAGCGA
>NW_020442460.1:3836502-3843975 GCF_000699045.2 Agrilus planipennis | reverse complement strand
AAGATGATCATGCCTGCGGGAGATGTGGTACAAGTACCACCCTCCCGCAGACAGGATCACCCTCAAGCAACTTGAAGGTGTTCCTGTTTGCGGAGGGATAAGTCTTACCTATAAGTGGTGATCCGCGGTGTTGGAAGATACTTCTTACCCTTGGAAGATGGCTCCAGCCATTGAAAGATGACCGTCACCGTTGGGGGCTATTCGCACCCGTTAGAAATGGTCCCTCGATGTTCGCGACGATCTCCCACGATGACTGATGTCCCTGAAGTGGTCCAGGAACTGCTGTTGAGTCTATAAAAGAGTTAAAAAGTTAGTAAACGAAAAGAAAGCATTAAAGAAAAGGTTTTAAACAAAATAAATACAAAAGATTTAAACATAATTAAAGATAAAAGATAAATAAAACAAAAAGAAGTGATGAGACTAAAAAAATTAGTAGGTTCTGGAAAAATCTAGAGTACTAAGAAAAAAGTTTTAAAATAAATAAAATGTGAAGATCAGAAAAAGAAAAGAAGTAATTAAGGCAAGTACCAACAAAAAACAAGCCTACCTCTGCTGAAGTTGACCAAGGCGATCCTAGAACTTGCCGATTCCTGATTTGGGTCCTGTTCTGTGGCTGGACTGGGAAATGTACCTGAAATAATATTAAATTAGGCAAATGTCTTTAACACAAGGGTCTTAAAAGAAGTCCAAGTCGAAAAAGTTAAAATAAAGAAAATAAAATAAGTTCCAAAGAAAACTGTTAACGTAATAAAGTAAGAAAAAGAAACAAGTAAAGGTAAGTAAATAAAAGATATACTAACAAAGAGTTATAAACACTTGAGAAAAAAATTAATAAATACCTACCATTCCTCGAAGTGTCCTTGAAAAGGTGATCCTCAAATTGATCGATTGCTGAAGTGGTTCCTGTTTGGTGACTTAACTGGAAAATTCACCTAAAAAAATATCAAATTTTACAAAAGTTTTCAGCACAAATGTTTATTAAGGATAAGTCTAAACCAAGAAGATTAAAATAAAGAAAACACAACTAGTTCCAAAGAAAAATATTAAAGAAAATAGAAAAGAAGCTTTAAAAAGTAATTTTAAATTAAAAGTAAGAAAATAAAAGAAAAACAAGACAAGGTAAGTAAAAACAAGATATTAACGAAGTTATAGAAATAGAATTAAAATAAATAGAAACTAATAAAGTGTTATAAACAACCCTTTAACAAAAAAATGTATAAATACCTGTCATTCCTTAAAGTGTCCTTGAAAAGACGATCCTCAAATTGATCGATTGCTGAAGCGGTTCCTGTTTGGTGCCTCAACTTGAAGATACACCTAAAAAATATCAAATTTTACAAAAGTCTTCAACACAAATGTATATTAAGGATAAGTCTAAATCAAGAAGATTAAAATAAAGAAAACACAACTAGTTCCAAAAAAAAATATTAAAGAAAATAAAAAACAAACAAGGAAAGATAAGTAACTAAACGTTATTAAGAATATAATGAAAGTAGAATTAAAATAAATAGAAACTAGGAAAGGGATACATAAACAACCCATTAACAAAAAAGATAATAAATACCTACCATTCCTCAAAGTGTCCTTATAAAGACGATCCTCGAATTGACCGATTCCTTCTTGATTGGTGATTAAACTGGATGATGTACCTGAAAAAATATTAAATATTACATGCTGCTATATCGTCTGAAAATCTAAGCATAGATACTAATCTTTTACCCCTGTATATCTATCCCTACAGTTGTACTGTCTTTAACGATCAACATCATTAAAGTAAAGTTATGAAACAAGTATTAAAACAAATAAAAGCTAAGAACAGATTATAAAACTTCAATTTAAAAATATTATAATAAATAGGTTACAACCGCATCGTTAATGGTATAGTTTTAAAACAATGAAAGAGCTTTCAACTTACATGGGGAGTTAATTTCCGAAATTAGCCCCCAATATTACAGAATGAAGAATTTAACATTCTCCTTAAAATACAAGTTCCAAAAATTTTACCTTATATAAGAATCTCCCATTAATTTTTAAAGCAAATTTTATTTAGTTGTTTCTCAAAAAATCATGAAAATGTTTGGTTCTCTCAGTCGACCGTTCACGCGTATGACTGTTAAAGAGAGCAAGTATTCGGATAATAAATGATAGACGATCACGCTCGAAATTAGGTACATTAATTTTAACGACAAAAGGACTTTTTACCTATTTAAAAAATATTAATAGTAGAGCACAACCACTACAATAATCGTAAAGCTTTAAAACAATGAATCAGCTTTCAGCTTTGATTCGTTAATTTCAAAAATCAGCCCCAAAACACTATTAAGTAGAGAAACTAACACATCTCCTGGTAGTACAACGTTAATAAAGTTTATTTCATATAAAAATGTTAATAATTTTCAAGACTAATTTTCAATTGCTGTTACGACTATCGAAGTGTGAAAGTTTTCGGAACATATAAGTTAGAAATTACGCTTGATTTGTGTTGGAATATTCATATCGACAAAAAGAGCCTAACTCATTTAAAAAAATTCAAAATAGTCTACAACTACTTCGATAATGGGATACATTTAAAAACAATGAAAGAGGTTTCAACTTTGGCTAGTTAGTTCCCGAAGTTAGACCACAACCACCTCGATAATCGTGTAAGTTTAAAATAATTAAAAAGCTTTCAACATTATTTCGTTAATTTCGGAAATCAGCCCCCGCGTACTACTAAATAGAGAAAGTAACACATTCTCCTTGTAATACAAGTTCAAAAAAGTTCAATTTATATAAAGATTACGCATTAATATTAAAAAAAACTTATTTGTAATTTATAACAAATCAGGGAACTGTCTTGTTCCCTCGGTCGACCGTTCAAGCATATGGCTGTTAAAGAAAGCAAGTATTCGGATAATAAATGATAGACGATCACGCTCAAACTATAGGTACACTAATTTTAATGACAAAATGATTTTTTTCCTATTTAAAAATTAGTACAGATAGACCACAACCACCAAGTTAATCGTAAAGTTCTAAAAACAAAGAATCAGCTTTCAACTTCGTTAATTTAAACTTTAAATCAACCCCCACACAGTNTAAAATACGTAGAAATGTTAAACCTAGAAAAGCGCAACTAAGATTTCGAACTGTTAAACAATTATTTTGAAAGATGTTAAAGGTGAATGTGATACATAATAAAGTGGGGAATAACGTCCTGGAAACGGTTTTTGACTGCAGTGCAAATTAAAGCAAATTTCATTGTTAAAACGCTTAAAATACGTAGAAATGTTAAACCTAGAAAAGCGCAACTAAGATTTCGAACTGTTAAACAATTATTTTGAAAGATGTTAAAGGTGAATGTGATACATAATAAAGTGGGGAATAACGTCCTGGAAACGGTTTTTGACTGCAGTGCAAATTAAAGCAAATTTCATTGTTAAAACGCATAAAATACGTAGAAGTGTTAAACATAAAAAAGCGCAACTGAATTTTCGTCCTGTTGTGCAATTACACGATTATCTATAGCAAATGGAGAGGATGATAGCATAGCAGTTGTGTCTACTTACATTTGTAGAAAATGCTGACTGCAGTTATAATCCTTTTAAAGTTAATCCATTATGTGCGAATTTTCAAACGATTCATTTCACAGATAAATTTACTACCACTCGAGAACAGATCAACTCAAACCATACTAACGTAAAGCAGATTAAAAACGTGCAACCTTGAATCATATTGCTTAGGACGTAGCAGGGTCAGTCGATAGATGAAATATTTTCTTATCTGTTTTTGTACATGCGTTCTAATAAAAGAATAATTGTTTCAGCAATCAAAAATAAATACGTGGAATTCCCAAGAAATATTTTACAAGGAATCTTTAAGTGACATTATTAGTTATTTACAATTTAAGATACACTTCTAAAAGAAAAAGAGAAACAATTGTTTTTTATTCATATTTTCAATTCAAATTGCAAAACTTAAGATGGTTTAAACTTTTAAAAATTAAACTAGAACTAATCAATTTTACTGAGCCATCTTTTGGGGTCACTATTTGAAATTATTTTTGTCATTTAATTCACAAAGACTCCCATGTATTTATAAATGTACCCCTTTATACTATTTAAAATTTATACTCCAAATAAATTATTATATCTTTCTTAATTTAAATACTTCTAGCAATAATATAAATAAAGTCCGTTCTGAAGGAACATAGGCAGCATCTTTTGCTGACGACAACCAAGTANTTGTCCTCTCAGTCGACCGTTCACGCGTATGACTGTTAAAGAGAGCAAGTATTCGGATAATAAATGATAGACGATCACGCTCGAAATTAGGTACATTAATTTTAACGACAAAAGGACTTTTTACCTATTTAAAAAATATTAATAGTAGAGCACAACCACTACAATAATCGTAAAGCTTTAAAACAATGAATCAGCTTTCAGCTTTGATTCGTTAATTTCAAAAATCAGCCCCAAAACACTATTAAGTAGAGAAACTAACACATCTCCTGGTAGTACAACGTTAATAAAGTTTATTTCATATAAAAATGTTAATAATTTTCAAGACTAATTTTCAATTGCTGTTACGACTATCGAAGTGTGAAAGTTTTCGGAACATATAAGTTAGAAATTACGCTTGATTTGTGTTGGAATATTCATATCGACAAAAAGAGCCTAACTCATTTAAAAAAATTCAAAATAGTCTACAACTACTTCGATAATGGGATACATTTAAAAACAATGAAAGAGGTTTCAACTTTGGCTAGTTAGTTCCCGAAGTTAGACCACAACCACCTCGATAATCGTGTAAGTTTAAAATAATTAAAAAGCTTTCAACATTATTTCGTTAATTTCGGAAATCAGCCCCCGCGTACTACTAAATAGAGAAAGTAACACATTCTCCTTGTAATACAAGTTCAAAAAAGTTCAATTCATATAAAGATTACGCATTAATATTAAAAAAAACTTATTTGTAATTTATAACAAATCAGGGAACTGTCTTGTTCCCTCGGTCGACCGTTCAAGCATATGGCTGTTAAAGAAAGCAAGTATTCGGATAATAAATGATAGACGATCACGCTCAAACTATAGGTACACTAATTTTAATGACAAAATGATTTTTTTCCTATTTAAAAATTAGTACAGATAGACCACAACCACCAAGTTAATCGTAAAGTTCTAAAAACAAAGAATCAGCTTTCAACTTCGTTAATTTAAACTTTAAATCAACCCCCACACAGTATTATATAGAGAAACTAACACATCTCCTGCTAATACAAAGTTAATAAAGTGTATTTCATACAAAAATGCATTAATCTTCAAGGCAAATTTTTAGTTTCTGTTTAGGACTATCGAAGAGAGCAATTATTAGGAGAATACAGGTTACAAAGTACGCTTGATTTGAGTAACACTATTCATATCGACAAAAAGAGCCTTACTTAGTTAAAACCGCTCAAGCATACGACTGTTAAAGAGAGCAAGTATTCGGATAATAAATGATAGACGATCACGCTCGGAATTAGGTACACTAATTTTAACTGCAAAAGGACCTTTTTCTATTTAAAAATTATTAAAACTAGACCACAACCACCAGCGTAATCGTAAAGCTCTAAAAAAATCAATAATCTTTCAACTTTAATTAATCAATTTCGTAAATCTGTCCTCATATACTATTAACTAGAGGAGTAAATACTTTGTCCTTGCAATACAGGATTAAAAAAGGAGCTTGCTTCATAAATAAAACGCATTATCCACCAAGACTAATTGTTAATTACTGTTCAGGGCAATCAAAGGGAGCAAATAGTCGGAAAATATAAGATACAAATTACACTTGATTTGAGTTACCTACTCATTTAAAAATATTCATAATACACTACAACTACTTCGATAATGATATAGCTTCAAAACAATGAAAGAGCTTTCAGCTTTGCATCGTTAATTTCCAAAGTTAGACCCCACATATTACAGAATGGTGACGCTAACATATTCTCCTTGTTCAAAAAAGTTCAAAGAAGTTTAATTTATACAAGGAACAAATTTTGAATTGCTGTTTATAATAAAAATAGGGAAATAAGTCCCGTTCTCTCAGTCGACCATTCAAGCTTACGACTGTTAGAAAGAGCAAGTATTATGAGAATAAAACATACATAATTACTATAGAAAGAGAGCTTAACTTATTGACAACTATAAAAAGCTTCATTACAGTTTAGAAATTTGAAACATAAGCTATAATCGCCTCGATAATGGTATAGCTTTTAAGCAATGGAAAGAGCTTTCAACTTTAGTTCGTTAATTTCCGAAATTAGTCCCTATATAGAGCAAATGTGCAAATTATCGTTTTCTCTTTGTAATAACGGACAAGTTTAAAAAAGATTAGTTTATACAATGATTACGCATTAATTTTCAAAACATCGATTCAATTTTTCATTTCTGTTTATAAATCAAACCAGGGAAACGTCTCGTTCTCTGGGTCGAACTTTCAAGCATACGACTGTTAGAGAGAGCAAGTATTCGGAGTACAAAAGATGGAAAATTACGCTCGAAGAAAAGCTATAACTATGTTTTATTATATATATAAATATTTGAAAAGATGTTACAATGAAACAGCATTCAAACTCAGCTCATAAATTTCTGGAAATCAATCGTAAGTCGATAATCGTAAATTAAATAATAATTATTTTTATTTACAACACAAGTTTAAGAATGTTTAATTCATTTAAAAGAAACGTATTCATTTTTAAAACAAAATAATTGATTCCTTTATTAAAACCACTACAACTATTTGTTTTCCGACCGACTTTCCATACATTTCAGTTATTGTAAAAATGTAGATATGCAAAGTCTCATTTCTTCGACAACATGAAACAGTTCTGAGGACAATGCTGTAAGTATCTTTAATTTGACCAGAAATTATGTTTTATTTGTAACAATAAAACAAGATTCGAATCCGGTTTACGAATAAAATGAGTTGTTATACCGTGCAGATAGAGAGAGTGAGCATTCGACGAGAAAAAAATATGTAAAACACAAAAATTAAACATTGAAATAGTTATAAATTAATTACCATTTTTAAAAATTAAATACATCTAAATTGTTGAAGACCTAATTTTTTCGATTTCAAAAAGTGCAAAACATTCCGTATTTAAATCAGATCCTTATCCACCAGTGAAACGCCGAAATGACCGGACTTACAGCTTCGATTTCTCGAAACTGCAGGCCCGACCATTTTGACGCTGTCACTGAGGGAGAAGGATAAATACGGAGTCGCGGTAAATTATATAAGCTAGCTATCCAGCCGCTCTTTCCGAAGCCCCAACCTCATACAATGAACCACCTAGGCGCCATCAGCAGTTCATCTGAGTGGAACAACTTACTCAAGAGACCGTATAATATACCTAAGCGTGGCTGCTAAGAGCGAGCTATATGTATTAACTAAACGGAAACAAATGGCGGTGAAATGGTTAAACTAAAAGACATTTATTCACGCCTATTA
>NW_020442460.1:3828257-3831917 GCF_000699045.2 Agrilus planipennis | reverse complement strand
TAGATGGAGCAGATCTGAGCAAATCTGCAGTACTAACATTGTTAATGTAATTCAGCCCTATTTTCCTATTTATTCATCGTAATAATGCTACCAGGGGCTAATTTGCGCGATGTGAACCATTCAGGTAGTGGTAGTACCCCTGCAAATCATAACCATTCGGTTATGATGAGCACAAGGGAAAAGGAAAAGTACATAGAAAATTTTAACTTTCCATTTTGTGATGAATCAAGTAAATATGAAAAAGTAGCAAAAATCGGCCAAGGAACTTTTGGAGAAGTTTTCAAAGCTCGTGACAAAAGTAATCCCAAGAAGTTTGTTGCTATGAAAAAGGTGCTAATGGACAATGAAAAGGAAGGGGTAAGAAATGTTATTCTTCCCTTGTTTTAATTCAAGCCGAGTTTCCTTTTAGTTTCCAATAACTGCACTACGAGAAATTCGTATTCTTCAGTTACTGAAACATGAAAATGTGGTGCATTTGATAGAGATATGTCGGACTAAAGCATCTCAGCATAACCGATACCGTTCAATGTTTTATTTAGTGTTTGAATTTTGTGAACATGATTTAGCAGGGTTATTGTCAAATGTAAACGTAAAATTTAATTTAGGTGAAATTAAAAAAGTCATGCAACAATTACTAAATGGGCTTTACTACATTCACAGTAACAAAATCCTTCATAGAGACATGAAAGCTGCAAATGTTTTAATTACAAAGAATGGTGTATTAAAACTAGCAGATTTTGGTTTAGCCCGAGCATTTAGTACAAATAAGAATGGGCAACCAAACAGGTGAATGTTTTATTTCAATCTTTCTTTCACACAATCTAAACATCGTCTGCTTAGATTTACCAATCGAGTGGTAACATTATGGTATAGACCTCCAGAATTACTACTGGGAGAGAGAAATTATGGACCACCTGTAGATTTATGGGGAGCTGGATGTATAATGGCTGAAATGTGGACCCGATCTCCCATAATGCAGGGCAACAGTGAACAGCAGCAACTGACATTAATATCACAACTTTGTGGATCTATTACTCCTACTGTTTGGCCTGGGGTTGAAAATCTAGAATTATATAAGAAGATGGATCTACCTCAGCAACAAAAAAGAAAGGTAGAGTTTTACTTTCAATGTTTTTTTTTGCATGTTACTGTTTAATTTTTATGCTAATTTGATAAAATGAAATTGTAATAATTCAATACCAATAAAATTTAGGGAAAAGAACAAATGGGGAATACCAGAATACTAAATTTCTTAAAAATCGTGCTACCAAGATAGAGGAAAACATTATTTAAGTTTATATTTATATTTAAAAACCCATACCAGAACTTTCAATGTTCATGTATTAAAATAATGATTGTTTATTACAGGTCAAAGAAAGGTTGAAGCCCTATATGAAAGACCCTTATGCATTGGATTTGTTGGACAAATTATTGGTTCTTGACCCTTCTAAAAGACATGACGCGGATTCTGCCCTTAACCATGACTTTTTCTGGACTGATCCCATGCCCTGTGATCTCGGTAAAATGTTGGCTCAACATTCTCAAAGTATGTTTGAATTTTTGGCGCCCCCGCGACGCCCCACAAACATGAGGGCACACCATACCATGGCCGCAGCACGTCCTACGTCTTCTGCGGTCCAGGATGGCGGATACCAAGATAGAGTTTTTTAGAATTGAATTTTTCTAGAGACCAGTCAATTAAATGAAACCCAAAAAGTGGAAAGAAACAATTCTTATGTGGCCTGCCAATAAAGTGCATTTTTGTGATGTAAACTAAGTTACAAACAATGTCGATAGTACATAACTTTTTTATACGTAATGATTTTTCTTTGTGTATATTTATAAAAAAGAATAACAATATTGAATTAAAATCCGTTTATGTTTATTTATTTACCTACATAAATATNAGTATACCTATGGCCACTCGGCATACGTAGAGTACAATAGCTTTGGAATACACCGTATTACTATTAGTGTAACCAACTAGTCGTTCCTTTATACCTCTCTCGCGGATAATAAGTGTCACGAGCGTTAACTTTCAAACACTTTTATCCTTTCGATTATATGAAATTTTAAACTTTTAATCCTGTAGATATTAATCAAATGGCAAATTGAAGTAATTTGTAGAATAATTTTTACCTACCACACGTAAAAATTTAAAAAGTAATGATTTTTTAAATAAACAAATTTCCGTTACTCAAATCAAAGTAATACTAAAATAACAATGTAATAACTCACCGATTTGCATTTGTACCACAAACAACTATCAAACAGTAACAAATAGGACTATAATTGTGTTTAATTTGTTCAATGTAGCTTTATTTGCTAGAAAGGAATTTGATTTGCTTTATTAATACAACGGTAACGGAGTTGTTTTACCTTTCAGCTAAAATGAGTGAGCATTCGGACAGAAAACAATGGGTAGTACGCTCGATTAGCAAAAATATACAATATTCACAAAATTAATCATTTAAAAGCGAAAATTACGTAATAAAAGAAATTCTTAATTAAAACCATTGTGTAATTCAGTGTTCACAATTTAATTATACAACAACTAGTACTTGCGCATTTGGATTCAGCCTTTGTTAACAAATTGAGACATTCCTAATGTAACAATTAAGAAGCACCCTTATTATTTAAAACACTGCAAACACTAAATTTAACCATGACGATCATGCAAGGTAATGATCAAAACGAATGATAACTCTTATTTCAATAACTCACCATTCATACTCCACTCTACTCGTAATCCTAATCCTAAGTAAACCGTTTGTTCCAATCACTGTTCAAATTCACATTGATGATTGCACAACACGATATAGATAAGTTTTCTTTACTAATCTACGAAAACTAACGCGATAATTCAATTAATTAATAGCACTCGATACTACCCATTATCATGGCGCCGAATTAATAATAACAGTAAATTGTAATATTAATTTCTATTGTTCGTGTTAGATCGGGCATGGACACCGAAGTATTTTTCTTCTTTTCAATGTTTCAACTTCCATTTCTTTCTCACACTCGTTATATCTGTCTCATTCTTTCAATCGTGACCAAGCATGCCGTTTTGCTAATGACGAACACGTTCTTATCAAAGTCAAGAAAAAACTTAACACAAACAAGATACACCGTCTTGAAAGAGCAAAAAAACGTTTGTTTGATAAGTAAAAGTTATCACGAAATAAAAAGATGTACCAAAGGGGCCCATGTACGAGGATTCAGTAAAATAAATTTGGTTTTCTTATTTCTTGGATTATATTCAATTTTTTGTTAAAAAATTGCAATTTGCCTTAATCAGAAAATTCAAACAAAAGCTCATTTTGAATATTAGTTATGTATAGATATAAATTTCTATTTCTTTTGAAAATTTAGTCTAAAGTATAGTATGTATAATAAATTTTCAGCTACCCGAGGCAAAGCCTAAATTTCCGCCATTATTTTTACAATTATGTAAAAATTTTTATTCAAATTGATCGGTACTGCAGTTAAAAGATGTACCTACACAAAAACAATTAATTTCGCCTTTGAGACGATAAGTAGTGTTAATTACTAGCGTAAATTGAATATGCACGAACTTAGCTTTCTTTACAGACACATAGAAAAATATAAATCGAACAGTTTCACGATTAGGGTTATAAATAATATGACATAATAGGA
>NW_020442460.1:3795475-3827513 GCF_000699045.2 Agrilus planipennis | reverse complement strand
AAAGTGCATTTTTGTGATGTAAACTAAGTTACAAACAATGTCGATAGTACATAACTTTTTTATACGTAATGATTTTTCTTTGTGTATATTTATAAAAAAGAATAACAATATTGAATTAAAATCCGTTTATGTTTATTTATTTACCTACATAAATATATTATTTCTTTGGACACATGTACCCTTGATTGTGTTTTATTTCTCAGAAATATGGTTTATTTTTAAAAAAATAAGTACCTAATCACATAATTAAATAAAAAATTGTTATTAGTCTCTAGTAATGAAAAAGACACTTTATTTTAATACCTGTAAATATTGTGTATGATTAAAAGAACTGACATTGACATATTTAATAAATCTATTATACCTAGGCTGTTTTTCTTTTAATATTTGCGATTTTACCCGCACAGTGCGCATGTCCACACGTCACTTGTCCTCGGTGACCAGAGAAACGTATAACTGAAGCCTTTTTGCTTGTATTAACTTAATTAAAAAGAAATATCTTGAGATTTCTTTCTAGAGAACCATTTGAAAAAACTATAATATATTCCTTAATTGAAACAAAACATTTTTTGTATTTGAAATTTTCAGTTTGCTTTACTAGATTTTGACACTAAACATAAAAAAGGAACTTTACAACTATTACCACAAAAAGGGATCTACAAGAATGTTTTCAGAGTATGTTCCTATGTTTGAATAATACATGGAAATAAGAGTCAAAATAATTTTCTTTTTAATATTTTTACTTCTTTCAAGTACTATTTTTTCAGCCAAAAGGCCAATTTTACAATTTAAGCTTTGGTGGGAGGATAAGACCGACGTTATATCATTAAGACCAAGACCAAGACTCTAGAATTATCTGAGCAAGATCAAGACCAATACGAAGACTGGTATTGTCATCACTAGTTTTAATCTAACAATAAATTGTACATATCCATAGTTTATAAATAGGATAATAGACAATAATTCTTGAATAAAAAAAGCTAAATTTTATTTTTAATTGATATCCTACTGTCGGAATGTTGCTAAGGCTAAAAATTATGTTAAAAAATGTGAGGAATAAGATAGTGCTAATAGTTTTTGACTGTTCTATTGTTCGTGTTAGATCGGACCTGGACACCGAAGTACTTGCTATTACAGGAAATTTTTCAATTTCCATCTCTTTCTCACTCTCATTATATCTATCTCGTTCTTTCATTCGTGACGAAGTAAGCCGTTTTGATAATGACGAATTCGCTTTTATCAAAGTCATGAAAAAACACAGACAAGTATACATCGCCTTAAAAGAGCAAAAAACGTTTATTTGATAAATAAAACGATTAAAAAAAAAAACGAGATGTGCCAAAGGAGCCAATATTAAACAATTACTTTGAAAGATATTAAAGGTGATCATAATACATAATAATGTGGAGAACAATGTAATGACAAGGGTTACTGACTGCAATGTAAATTAGATCAACATTCATTGTTAAAACACGAAATATACGTAGAAATGTTAAACAGAGAACAGCGCAACTAAAATTTCGACCTTTTAAACAATTATTTTGAAAGATGTTGAAGGTGAATGTAATACATAAAAACGTGGGGAATAACGTTCTGGAAACAGTTTTTGACTGCAGTGCAATTTAAAGCAAATTTCACAGTTAAAACCCAGAAATTACGTAAAAATGTTAAACATAAAAAAGCGCAACTGAATTTTCGTCCTTTTACACAATTATCCTGAATGTTTCTAAGGTTGAAAATTATGTTAAAAAATGTGAGGAATAAGATAGTNAAAAACTGCTCCAGTGGCATCTATTATATACAATTGTATAAATTAAAATTGCCGGAATGTACTTCTGTCTTCCTTATCTTTTGAGGTGGTTGAAGCTGCGTTACACTATTATCACTAAGGTTTATGAAATATTTGGTGATTTTGTAAAAACAGTTTTGAGTGTAACTCGAGAAACACTTAAAAGTTCTTTATCAGATTTTCCCTGTTGTAAGGAACAAATTGGGGAAGAATTGAAAGAACTAAGTGCCGGACTCAGGGTTGGCGTCAAAATTTGAATCAATCTGAAAGTAAAAATTTAGACTAAGTTCTAGTAGGGATAAGACAATGTTTGTTACTTAATAACTAACAAGAAAACCCTGAGCAGATTGCTCTAAGTATATCGATTTTTATATTTCTGAAAGATAAGATTTTTTATTTTTCTATAAAATCAATAGCTGAGCTACATATATACTTTATTTATTGACTGCACCGCCATCCGGCCTCAGTTTGAACATATCGACAATGGCACACTGTACATATATAATATATCCATAAAATAACACATCTGTACAATTACAAGCACTGATAAAAACTAAAGGGCAGACATTATTTTTGTATCTACCTCAAGGCACTTACTTAATCATGTTCGTCCCTGTTGACCAGCAAAACACACTGTCAGTACAATGATTATTACTTTAAAACAAAAATAATTAATTAACATAAAATGTACAAAATACGGAAGTTGGCCATACAATATGTAGTGCGAATCTCTTTGTAATTTTTACTCCTATGGGCAAAAAAAAACCATTTCGGAAAGTCATAAGTTATATAATAATAATAATATGCATACATACATACAGCGTGATTGGTAATGAAGCCGGAAATGTGAAATAATTGTAGATATATTTGAAAGACATGACCACTAACTCAACTTAATCAAAATCAGAACCAGAACTTGTGTATAAACATTTAAAAAATGCCTTAAGCACGAACGAAACTTTGTTGTTTTCGCTTAGAGGGCCAGAAAACTGATTAAAAAATTATAGGATAATCAATAAATTAAATGTTATTAATACACGTTGGTAACGCTATACATTGTATATATTCTTTCATGATCAATACCGTGGTTTTCGTTTGATTCAATCACCAATCACCTTGTATAATATAAAATTAATTTAATTTTGCAAACTGCATGTATAAAAAATACCCAGTTACAATTTCATTTTGATTATTTCATTTTAGACTCTGCCTAGGAAAGAAACGAAACTATGTATTATAGTTTAGCACCAATATTACAGAGGGTGATGCATAGAATAAATGGACAACTTTAAAATCAAATAACTCATTAATTGCTAAACTTATTTTTCTCACATCAAACAGTAATCTCTTTTGATGTATAAATGATAATTAACTGAATTTTATTAAATGGGACGTCAAAGAACGGATCAGAAGATTGAAAATCGAGTGCTCGAACTGACAACGCTGGAACGATTACAATCAATAATAATTTAATAAGTTCGAGAAAATTAGCTTGAGATTAGAAAGGGCTTAATTGATAAACCAAAAAATGGGAATTATCGAAAATACGTAAATCGTCGAATCCAGAAATTGGACAATTGGATCGAAGAATTGAATCCATTGAAACAACGGCTTGTAACCAAAGTCAATCGTCCAACTTGAAGAAATGAGCAAACCGAACATTGCTTTGAATAATTTGACAAAATTTGATTTGATGATTAGAAACCAATGAATTGTTTGACTTTGAAATCGCCCATTTATCCCATCACCTTCCATAGAAAACCTTTACGTTGTAATTGTACCAATTCGCTTAGAAATTAAACACAAGAAAGCGTCTATAAGGATGGCAATTTAAAAGCAAAACGTAACTATTATTACAACCAACTCTAATCTCTAATGAAAAAGTAACAGTGTTGTTGTGACGTTATTAGGAGTATAGGTCGATAAAAAATATATTTTAATGCAATCTGGGCGCCTCTTTCTGTTAAACTATCTATCCAATTAATAGTAAAATATCGTTTTTATCAACGAATTATGGAATATTTTCAAATGTTTACTTTTCGATAAAGATTCACTTCATTGTAAACACTTACTGCGAACATCAAAACTGAAAATTTAGTCTATAACAACGTTCTAAAGAACTTTAGTACTTAAAATAGAAACATACGCAAACATTTACATTTTACGACTGAATTTATTATTTATTTATCAACTCAGTATTCGATCACATAAACTGTTATCATTATAAAACCAGTCATCTTTGAAACAATTCAACTAACAGTAAACAAACAAAAATTGACCATACGTACATACATTTTTATTTAATGTAAAATTCGAATGGTATTATGTTAAGAAATTGTTGCAATACTTAACGATTTGATTCATTAATTAGCATTTCAACCCTTCATAATAAGTACTGTATTAATTAAACCAAAAGGCAATATAAAAGAATGAGATATTATGTTTGATTTCTGTGATTAAAGAATGTTTTAATTAATTCTGTAAATACGCTACCCCTAGGTACTTAAAATAATAATAATAAGTTTCATTTTGCATTATTTCACCCTCTCCATTTTTGAAAATACATATTGTCTTTCTTCAACGTTTCAATTAGTTTAATAAAATAAAAATAAAGTTATAACGAAATGATAAGAACAGCCCCTAAAAAATACTGTTATTCTGAAATGATCGAATCTGGTTGATCACCATTGCTACATGGTGGCTGTCCATAAAACTTCGTAAGGGAGGAAGGAAGGCTTTTGTAAAAGATTATTATTAATCATATGCCGGGAAAGAAAATGCTTTCATTGTTATTAAAAATGAATATTTTTTTATTTTTGACGTTCCTAAATTTAAATGAAAACATACTTGGAAGTAAATTTAAGGGTAGAAATTTTTGGTTCCGTTTTTGTCCCGGTTCCGGCTTTGTCCAGGTTCGTTTCTGTCTCGACTCCGAGTCATGTACATTGCAAACTACCAGAGAAGAGAGGAAAACGAAATTGGGCCAAAACTGTTACAAAGATTACGTTGTTCTAGTAGGCAGGAGGTCCAAGGAGACCAATTGGGGACGAAGGTCAAAAGTGACTAAACCCTTATGGTTTATGAACAGCCCCCATTACTTTAAAAAAATTACTATCTTCGTTCCCGGAAAAGCAATGTATTTATTGAAACTTCAAACAACCACGACTGGTTATACAAGCACTGTGAGGTAATACGACGGTTTTTTTTAATTGCACCTATATGTTGTATCGTCATTTTCAACTGTTATTAATTAACGTATTTGTGTATGGTTCACACGGATTCTCGTTTTCTTCATTTTTGTGTGATTGTTTTTATAGGAGGGAAGCGACATTTCACCACACACTACTATATCACAGCCAAAATTCACATGGAAATTAAAAATATACAACATTAAAAAGCAAATATGTAATATTAATAATTAATAATATTATTAATAATAATAATGATAATAATAAACAATATCAAGGTTGTTGAAACTATCGACACGACTCAACCCTATTGAATACTCTAAAAAGTAATAAGTAACTTTCACTACTTTCTACCTAAATCAGTTCATGCATCGATTTTACATTCATATCGATTATGAAAATACACAATAGAAAATAATAAAATACAGATCTTTGAGAATTTATTTTTAAACATTAAAAGCATTCTATCACACGACTCCCTTGAGATCGAAATTCCACAAATCACCCTGCGGTCCGTTATTTCAATCTACAAAACGTCATTCGTTACGAGTTGAAGTAAATTTTGTTTTCTAAACAAATTTTATTCGTTTAATCTCACTTCCTTATATGCATAAGGTAGTTGAAATGCAACTTTTTGCTAATAAATCAATCATAATGATTTAGCAGAGAAAACGGTTTTGGAAGAGTGAACCCTTAATCGATAAGTCGAAAAGATCGCAACAACAAAAATCAACATGGAAAGAGAAACTGTAAGGCACCAAAAAACGGGATGTACGTAACGTAGATTGAAATAACAAAAGCCATCGAAAGGTGATTTATGCAAGTGGTAGTAAGAATTTATAATATATCACTCATCATTAATACTCTAGTCGTTCCAAAAAATTAGTTACGTAAACCACGGCGAGGGAGTGTAGGGTCCCGCAATGGCCCACTCGACTCAATCTACAGCCAATATTGTCATGTAAATCCCAACTATTATTAGTAATTAATTAACCCTGCCAGCACAGCATCTCGGCCTCTACCGTTTTTTAATCACATCGTTTCCTTTCCGTTTCCTATATAATATATAGAAATGTGGCAGTTTTGAGTGTGGAACATTTATACAGAATGCCAGCAGTACAACAAGAAGTTATTGATCAACATCTGATATAAGCGACACTTGGTGAAGAACTCCATTAATAAAATAACTAACTGTATTTACCTATATTTATGCATGTACTAATTAAAGAGAACTGTTTTTCTCAAATAAAAAAACAACCGAAACTGAAAAAGAAATACTTAGAAATCGTTCAGACCTCGTCGTGGCCATTGTCTTGAAGAAAAAAGAAAAATCTGTACCACATTCTCACAGTTAATTAACAAATAATAATTCATGTACAACCATCATCATCATCATCATCATCTATAACGTATAGTACAACTTTGGCTCGTGTTTCTAACTATTGCAACTTAACCTTTTTAGAAGACGAAGAAGTCTGTAGTTCATCATCATCATCACAGATTTCATCCGGTGCCGACCACCTTCTCTTCTTGGACGCATCAGACTCGATCAATTCCGAAACGGTCTGATTTGGCTGAGAATGGCTGTTCGACAGTCTCTGATTACTCATTATGTACGAGTGCGAACCACTCAAGTGAGTGTTCGAAGCGTTCATGTGATAATAATTCGAACAACTGCTGTTCATTGGTTTCACGTTGTTATTATTATTCGAATTACTGATAACCAAATTAAGAAGATTGCTGCTACTGTTTGAACTACCACTGTTACCGGTCAGATGATAGTGCGAATTGTGACTGTAACCGGGTTGATGACCGCCGCTGCTGTTACTGCTACTGATGCTTACAGTCATCGGCGTTGGTGCGTTTGTGCTGCTACTGTTGCCTTGTTGTTGTTGATGATGATGATGATGTAACATGTGAATGTTGGCTGAAGATTGTTGATGCTGTTGGAATTGTCGCGGCGTTGGAGCTGTCGTCGTCGCGGTTGTTATTATGGAGGAGGAAGAGAAAGAAGTGCTGCTACAGCTAGGTTCCCGAGGGGTAAGAGAGATCAATACGTCACCCACCTGGAGGCGGTGAACTTTCAGTCCGAATACTTGTAAGGTACGTTCTGGTGCGAACGATGCCCAACCACGACCATACACAAAGAATGGATGCTCAGCGGCACTCTCGAATTCCACCTGAAACAACCAAAACCATGTAGAGTTTCTTAAGCCAATCTAGTTAGGGATATTCTTTAATAAAATGGAAGTGATATTGATGGAAGAGTATGGAATGAAATCATACAAAAGTTAAAGAATAACATTTTCGATACGTAGGAATTCAGATGACTCAGTCAATAATCAAAACACAAAGGGTTAGTTGGGAGACATGTTAAAAATGGAAAGCAGGAGTAATAAGATGAAGAACTAGATTGCATCACTATTTTTAAATAGTTAGGAATGCTCAAGATAGGAAAAAGTGGAGGTGCATGTCTAACCAATATCAATCTCAGATCTGGCGCTATGATGAAGATGAGGAACGCGGGATATCGAGTCTTTAGAAAATACAATGATTGGCTCAGGATAATAAGGAGTTCAACCAGTGTATTATAGCTGGAATAAAGCTTATCTATAAAGAAACAAGAGCGCGTATTTGTTTCACAAAATCTTCTACTTTATCAAGTACCAGGTAGTGCATATCGTCAACTATAGATTTACTACGTTTAGTTTCTGTAGCGATGTGACCTTCAGTTTGACCGGCGCAAAGTAGAAAAGAATAGCACTAGGCCAGAAAAGAAAAAAAGGCAACACTCGACCAAACATTTAACCGGTGAGGAGCGTATAATCCGTACAGTACAGCACGGAAAAATTGACCATTTTATCCACTACAATTACATTGTTCAAATTTGCTGTTATTGGTACCATTTACTACTGAAAATATCGAGATGTTTTTTTATATTTGAAGACATATTAAAGGGTTTAATGCTTGCTTTCGACTCGCACTACTATTCATGATTGAACAAAACTTTTGGCAGGTACTGTATGAAAAAATATGTTTAATGAACAAGAGTCGATAGTATAATAAGCTTTTTTTCTCCCTACCTACGATTTTGCCATCGCGCATTCAAATTATTTGAAGGGGCACATCGCTAGAGAAAGTAAATGAAGGATAAGTATTTACTGCAATATTTCAGAGCCTTTAACATGGCAGTACATACAAAGGTATAGGCACATTAGCCAAACTGAAAGAGTGGTTCTTTTATCTAGTTAACTATGTCCAGCGCCTTCACCATTTTTAATATTATTTAAACAATGGTCTACATGAAATATACACGCACACAAAAATTGATATTTAAATAATTGTATGATATGTATATAACATAATAGTATTGCTAAACAGATATTGGAAGTTTGAAGATTGCTTTTGCGTAAATCGCTTTATATGAATATAACTAACTACGTAACATTCTTAAAACACAGATGCTTCTGGTGTTTGTGTTGTTGCCTGAGCTTGTTTTTATAGGCCATCAAAACACGTTCCAACCGGTACCATCCGACCACGTGAACGAAATAAAAAGGCTTTAGCGTTACATTTTGCGCCAGGGGTCGGTGTCCCTTGGAGATTGGATCGTTTTTGCCAACAATTCCACGCCAACTATCAAATTCCTGTAATAATATATTCACATTCGTTTGCTTCATTTCCACGTTCTTACTGGTACTGTACTATACGCGACTACATTACAATTGATAAGAATCCTTTTAAGTCTATAAAATTTAAAAATGGCTGCATCATCGGTATTGTTTCTATGCGTAAGCAAGTATGTGAGACTAAAAGTAAATTATTAACGGTCAGGTGTGCAGAAGACCGTTGGGAAGTTACATTGTTTAACGCCTAAGAGCGATCGCCATCTCTTTTTTTCTTAATATCTAATCTAATATCGTTTGTTCCACTCAAGTATTTACCGGCAGCACGCGCTGCTACTGCTGCTGTCATCAAAAAAGTTGCACCACAAACAAGTTTGAATAAGCAAAGAAGTGTAATAATAAGCCAGAAAATCACTGCAACAAAATTTTCTGTTTTAATGTCAGGTAAGAACAAACCTGTAGTTGTCAAACATCGTTCTTCTGTAATGCTATAACTACAATAAAGTCTCTCCAAGAAACTACTGCCAATATGAAACCGACCACGTGTGAGATCTCTTTTCCATGATTCATTCGTTAACGAAGATGTGTCCAGTTCTTTAGGGATGACTGAACTTTTAGTATTTAGGAAGTCAGATAACTCAAGAAGGAAGGAGTAGCAGAGATATAGAACAGAGGATAGCGCAGGGTCGAGTAGACTTCAACAAAAAAGTCACTTCTGTGCTTTGAAAAGGATTGTTAAAGATATATGTCTGGGACATGGCGCTGTACGGGTGCGGCGGAAAAAAAAATGTTAGAAGGTTGAAAACGTGGTGTTACAGGCGAATGATGAGGATACCGTGGATAGAGACGGTTAGAAATAAAGAGGTATTAGAAAGAGTAGGAGAACAGAGGACTCTGTGTAAGTCAAAACAAGAAATAGGTAAGATAGGTTGGTACCTTCTCAGGCATGAAGGGCTAGTCAGATAATACATTAGAAGCAGAAACAGAAGGTAAGACGAATAGAGGTAGACCTAGAATAGATAACTGTTCGCAAATAGTTAAGGATGTGGGATGTTCTAGTTTTAAGGAAATGTGCTCAGGACAGAAAAGAGTGGAGACTCGTGTCCAACCAGTCTTAGGACTGACGACCCTTTGATGATGAGAGAAGTAGGGAAAGACCAGAGTTAAAATAGTTGAATGTTCAAACCGAGTGAAAGTTAACACAACAGTCAATATGTATAGGCTTGGCATTGACGATGATGATGATGAGTCCAAAACGGTTGCTATTCATTTTCATTATTGAATTTCACGATTTTTCATCCACGTTATTAAGAAATACAACAAAATAAACAACGAAATTGTGAGAATTTCACTATGAATCAACCTAATTACGTTATCATGAATAAACAATTTGTTTGACAATATTCTACAGTATTACAAACTCGACAAGCATTATTTCTGAACTCGTGAAATTTCTAGGAATGTCATTCTATTGAAATATTTAGAAGTCATCGACCGCAAGATTGTTTATTGGCGGGTAATAAAAATCCCAAATTTCTCAATATCTATGAAGCAGTGGATTTTTCAGCAATATACGTAATTATCCAAATAAAAAATATTACTTTATGTCTGAAAATTATGGTAATATTAGTAAATCTTACAAGAGTTGTCCTTTCTTTTGCTTCGATGTGCAGAACCCAAAAAAATTAAAAATTTCATAAAGAATTAGGTGCGTTAGATCAAGTTGAATTATGCATTCGGTTGAGTATATATTCTCAATAAGTACCCACCTATTAAAAATTAAATTACCTCCAAAATTAAGTATGCTGTGAATATTGTAATACGTATAATTGTCTTAAAAAGTACTCGTACATTTCCTTAATTAAACCAACTTATTTTGGACATACAAAATGCGTAATTATTCCATATAAGATTGATTTTACGTTCAAGTCCGGAAAAGGTGACTTGGCTTACTAATCGTCTCTGTATTCCGATCATGTTGTCGATTAACGAATTAATTGGCAAGAAGGCGATTGTATGGTAATGCAATTAGCGTAAGTAATTGCCGAGGAACTTCTCGGAACTAATGTGACGTCTAATTATTCATCAACTAGTAAGCATAGTCAAGTAGATAGATATACTCTTTGAGAGCGTGTACATAATAATCAAAATCAATTCAACAATTATTTTTATAAGGTGCCCACAAAATAAAATTTAAGCATAAGTGTAACATTCTTTACGCATATCTACTAACTTTCTGCAACGAACGATAATTCTCTATAGTGAGATAAAGTAATGTTGCAAGGCTTTTCAGATCTTTTCAGATTTACGCAACACCACCTAGACGTATTAGAATACAAGGGTGAGTGTAGACGCCATAACTGCGTCACTAATAAGAAGTCCCAAACGAAAGAAAGTGCAGCGTCGATTGCAACCAAGCAAGCTCAATATCCTAGCATCCTAGAGCTATCTCCAGAAGCGAGAGCGAAAAATTAAAAATTCAATACATTTTTAATAACAATTTAACTCGCAGCGCATGATATTAATTGTTAATGTGGACACTTATTGTTTAAAGAGTAGCACCGATACAAAAAATTACGCGAACTCTGCGGTCAGAAACAATAATAATCTCCAAATTACAGAAAGCATTTCTTCATCTGCATTAACTTGAGAAGCTCATGATATATTTAAAAACATATTAAAATGACTACAACTTTAAGAATTTTAATGAGACTACTTTTTAATGTAATTATAAATAATTTACACAAAAACACCAGTGTTTATTTAAAATTCAAATGAGTAGTTGAAAACATAAAAATTTCTATTAGCAAACATCAGAATCTGTTCACTTTCAAAGCCATAGAAAAAACACGTGCTAAGGCATTCAAACGGAATATGCTTTCCAGCAATTGGTCAAGACTACCAACCGTAGATAGCAACTCATTTCGAAATTGTTAGTTCTTACTAGAGATGGCAGATGATGCTATGATGCTGGTTGCATCCGATTTCAATTGCCTAGAGCTTTGGTTTCATTTTTACCCTTTTTGCTTCATTTCCCCATTACAAACTGTTTAATTTCAAATTGATCGTGCATCATTGGGCTGAAACTTATTATCATTACTCCTTCATTGTACTCCTGGATTGACCAGCGTTGAGGATGAAGATTGAGGGTAACCCACAACTGATCTATGTAAAAGATTTGATAATCTGAATGTTCTTCTACTGTTCTTTTCCAAAAAAAAAAAAGAAAATCGTGTGTCGTTTATCCAAATCCGTCTCTCAACATCAACAATTACGTGGTTCCTCAGCCAAAGGATTCAAACTTATTACTAAAAAATATATTTTCTCAAACTAGACATGAAGTGGGTATCTCGCAGTGGATTTTGCCGACGTCCTCGTCTGGTTTTGCTATGTAGCTGCATGAAGGTGAAAAAAAGCTTTTGAGTGTTTCATTCCCACCAGCCAGCCATGCTAGACTATGCCGGGGGGTACGGCAGAAGGTCCTACAGGATAGGAATCGTTAGAATGGATAGTGGTGATGGTTGGTATGAGAAATAGGAGACGAAATAAATGATGACAGAAGAGGGTGAGACTATCAATTTGTGGAATATTGCTGTACCAGCATTTACCTAAGTTATCCAAGGAAACCACAGAAAAACTTGGACGAAACCTCTTGGTCATGCCGCTCGGTGCGTGGGGATGAACTGGATAGTTCTTTTGACAGTTTCTATCTTCTTGCACCTACCTCACTTTACTTTTTAAATACCCTCTGTATGAAGCTTGCATAATTGTATGCCTCTTAAGAATTTGGATATGAGCTTGGCAGATAGCGTGATGTGGGTTGACCGCTATTTGGTTTGTCGCATTTTTATCCATTCGCACGTCACATATCGGGTATGACGCCAGCGAAAAGCATGTGGAACTATCATTCGCGGCCCCAGGCAAGGTAGCGCAAGGTCGCTGACCACTTGCCAAACGACCATCCCATTAACTTGACACATACAACATACATGCTATGTGTTGGTGTACGTACGTGTTCACAATATAATAATAATAATATTGTCGTGTGGAATGTCAAAAGCTTAATAACTTGTTGCCAGCTGCGACAGAGATCCTGTTATCTTACGAGTTTCTCCAAAAAAATTCCAGTTATGGTAACGTTACCTCCTACAGCTGAAAATGCATTTGCCAGTATGCCCACCAGGATGTAAATTCTTCTTAATTGAATTATTGGAAGTGTTATGAATATTATTTGAAATATCAAGCTATTTTTTTGTTTTTGTGTGGGGCGAGTGCTAAATGTTTACATTTTTATCACTATTTGTATTTCCAATGATTATAATTTCCTTGGTTAAGAGTCCTTTCTGGAAGTAACTCACAATTAAGAGGAAACTAACGCGACCACTTCCGATATCCAGGATGTTCACCTTAATCGAAATTTTTTTATTGAAAGTAACCGATGTTTTGACCTGTCCAGCGTATTTAAATGGTAATATTCAGTCGTAGGGGTCGTAGATATGATGGTAGAGGCTGTGGTTTAATACCCAACGACGAATTCGCATGGTGAAATTAGGTTACAATATGCGCCAGAGGTTTAAGTTGGGTCATGGTAGGAAAAGTTTCTGTGACTGTCAATTGGGATGCTATTTGTGCATTGCTATGTACAACATAATGGAATTAATACAAACATTAATTCTTTACGTTACGCTTTTGATAATGATTATTTGGGAAACTATTCTCTCATTGATAAAAAATTAATAAATACCTACGATTTAGGTTTTATATGTTGTTACATGGTACTGATGCTTAACTGACAACTGTCCATGCCATTAAGGACATTCTGGTACTCGACTACATTTGCTGCATCCTTCCATTTCCAAATTTCGCATTTTCGCAACCTTCAACAAAGTTTGAAGAATACAGATCGATTGGAACTTGTTTCCGTTACATGACATTCTCACTAAGGCAAGCTTCCACTAGTATAAATGAAAGCGATTACTGTAGGGATGAAGTAGAACAAACAAAATAGCTCAAACCCCAACGCCAAAACACGACACGACACTTTAGTTGTTCCAAGAACTTTTCGGTAACAAGTTTACCTTCTTCAGGGACTGAAGTTCAGTAAACAACTAAAGTGTCGTGTTTTGGCGTTGGGGTTTGGGCTATTTTGTTTGTTCTACAACAACAGCCAAAGTTTTTCCAATCTTCATTTTTAGGGATGAAGTGTTTTATTACGTTCGTTAGGAACAGCTCAATTACTCTGGAAAGTCCATCGTTGCCAAGTTCAAAAATAGTAAAATCAGCTACCAGTAAACATGATCAGCAAAACCAAAGCAAATTAGGAACAGCTATTGACAAAATTCGCTTGCTCAATAAAAATTATAATCCGCCCATTACAAACATAGGTATTCCTTCTGACTGTCATCCTCAGCTTTACTTTTACGCTGCTTGGCAGCAGAGACAGAGAGGCAATCCTTTCTTCTCTTCTCTCTCCCCCCTTCTTTCTGCCGCATACGTTCCACGAGCTCCTTGATCAGTTGAGCAAGCAAACAAGCAAGGAAGCAAAAAGCAACGGAATTCCTCGTAGTATTACAACTGCGCAGATGAGAGTGAGCGTAGTACTTCGCGCGTAGAGAGGAGGAGGCGGACGGGGGCGAAAGGAGTTCGAGGATTGCCATCGACGGCGCGACTACTTGTTACAACAAGCAACCAGGTAACCTTGAACGTCCCAGGCCTACTACTGCGTGACCATAAATACGCTGTGTCGGGCACGACGGCGCGATGGAGAACAGCCCGTTTCCTTGCCCTTCACTCTCTTCAGGCCACGACTGCTGCTGCTGCAGCATCGCTTATACGTTTACTACAAGCTGCAGGAGACGATTTCAATCCTTTTATTAGAAACCTACATAGGTTGTCTGAAAGTTTGCATCTCAATAGTATAGTAGATCTACCTACTATTAAGGAAGTATGAGGTTAAGGAGTTGAGGTTCTCTTATATTTATATGTATTAACCCTTTTTGTCCATCCAACGGACGAGACAAACTCCAATCCAATTTCTATTACGAATAAAGACCTCCACTTGGATTCAAGATTCCGTATTTCGGGAATCCTGATCTTTAGACTATTCTTAACGATAAGTGGTGTACAACATGATGTGGACATTACATTATGATCCCAGTAATATCTGGGTTCAAATTGGATTGTATCAGGAAAGCATACGTAAAGCTTATTCTTATTCCAGTACATCCACCTCCAATTCAGCGTAACTAGTAAAGATACCAGCAGTGGCCAAAACGTAATGGGAAAATAATTCGTTTAGGAAAAAGCCCAAAAGCCCCAAAGCACTTCACCATCAAATATGGATCGTGAAAGCTTTACCCAGAAAGGATCCTATAATATAATTCAACGTTAGTGGGTAACTGTTACTTCATAATTTGATACATCTGACAAATTTTACACAAGAACCAACAAATTATGTGAAGTGGTTCCATGAACTTTTGGATTTCCCTCTTTTATGAACAAATCATACAATAACACACCGAGTTGATTATTATCATTGAATGATTATATGATAAAGTGCAAATTATAAATCCCAAACATTAACATTCTTAACATTTTTGCTTCAAGTAGCATATCGGTTAATCCTACGTCAATAATTCCTTTCTGATACAACTCATAACGTGATAGTCTTGCTCACATAGTTATCTATACTATAACTATGGGTTAAATACTGATATATGTACATATTTAACAAGAGACACTTCATTCGCATTAAATCGAACATTAATCGTGGAGTTTACAGTGGAATTTGATTTTGCTTGAGACTGGCGCCATCCCACTTACTCGAGCCGGTTCTCCGCTATTGTTGTGTAATAGAGTGTGAGGATCGACGGCGAACAGAGGAAAGTTTGTTGCCGCCATCGAACTACTCCACGTTTTACTTTTTTGCTTCGCTCTTCGCTGCAAAACAATTCTCTACTTCATACTTGCTGTCTTTGTCGACGTAGTCGAGATTGCTGTTGTTTACCTCGACGATGGTGGTGCTCTAATAAGTCTGAATTTAATGGCCGATTGATCAATTCCGAGTAAAACAATTTTGGTGTGAATTTTTTGAAGTACTCGATTTCTGAAGAAAATTACAGATGGTTCCGATTTTGACCAGGGTTAACTGTGTAAAATGACGCAACAGCAATCATCATCATAAGGTCGTCAGTCCTAAGACTGCTTGGACATGCACCTCCACTCTTTCACACCTTGAGCTAATCTTCGCATTTCCCTAAAACTAGAACATCCAACACCTTTAACTATTTGTGAACAGGAAACATNTATATGTATATATATATATGTATTTACATGGGTAGGTTAATTATGGCTGTACTTCAACTTCCAATTCTTTCCCAACTGTTCACGATTTATATCGGACATAAAGGCATGTTTTGTCACGAAAATAAGGTGTGGGGCATGACTGTTTTGTCTAACAATATTGAACTCTCGTGCTTTGCCAGTTTAATGTTACAAGAATATACCTGTGTAACTAATTGTAAGTAAATACTAGTAAACAATGGAGGCGCAATTTTCTTTTTCTTGGTTATACATCTATGTGCATCATCATCATAAGAGCGTCAGTCCTAAGACTGGTTGGACACGCACATCCACTCCTTCCTATCCTGAGCTAATTTTTGCATTTCCCCAACACTAGAACAACCCACATCTTAACTATTAGCGAGCAGTAATCTAATCTAGGTTTATCTCTACTTCTCAATGTATTTAATTCATTTAATTTGTACATGTGTTTAATAGAACGCTAACATCAGGTGTAACGTTGAAGAAGATGAAAAGGAAAGACAACAAACTATGTATCTGACATGCGATGAGTTAATCTTCTCATTTCCTTCCACATCTTTAAGTAATTGCGAGCAGTAGTCCTATCTGGGTCTAGCTCTACTCCACTTAACTCCTGTTTCTGCCTCTAACATGTCTCTAACTAGACCTTCATGCCTGAGAAGATGTCCTACCAATCTATTTCTCCTATTTTTGTATTAACTTCCAGTCCTCTGTTCTCCTATTCTCTATTCTCATCATTCGCCTGTAACACCACATTTCCAACGCTTCTAACCTTTTCTTTTACGCCGTGCCCACTGTCCATGTTTCGCACCCGTTTAGCGTCATGTTCCAAACATACACCTTTAACAATCTTTTTCAAATTTCTAAATTAATCGTTCGCTAGCCTAGCATAGAAGTGCCTCCTTTTTCTATTGAAGGCGACTCCTCGACCCTGCGGTTATCCTCTGCTTTATATGTATACATACCGAATATATTTACGACTTCATACCTTGGATAATATCGGTCATTTCCTTCTAAGGTTCATAAACAATTAAATTATTGCTTTTACGTACTTATACATATTATTGTTTTATTATCGATATTCAAACAGATAAAACCTCATAAATATGAGCGCCCCTTCAAAACTATTTTTATTGATATTTAGCCACAACATGTTTTGCTGATTAAAAGTAAGAGTATCAATTTCCTATATTCTCTGTTTTCTCTCTCTTTCCGTTTTGTTTAGTCGCAATTTCTTTTGTCCCTGAAACACAGCTGGAACTGAATTACTACAGACTGAATGATGAATGACATCTAATGAATATTTCGACATTTTAAAGGATCCAAAAAAGTTTGACAAGGTCCATAAGTACATCGACTAGTCAGACTGAACCAGTTTTACATGTTAAACACGTAACCAAACAGAACAAAAAGTTCATATTCTGTCGAAACCGTCAAACGCGGATTGCATTGGATCTCATCACCTAGGAGAGTCACGTTAATAGTTATGTTTATGTACTTAAACTATGCAATATACACATTTCGCGTGGAAATTATTTTCGGTGTTTGTGGAAGTAAGCGTGCTCATTCATCTTCAGACTCCCCCAGAATGTAAAATCTTTATTTAGATTTGGAGATTTTACCTAACGTAACTGCCAGAAAACATAAATATAAACACATATTTATAGTCTTTCACCGAATAGGTGAAACTAAAATTAAAGAAAGTGAACTAGAATATTATCGAATTTATGATCTCAGCAATGTTAGCAATTTAATTTGAACTTTTTGAGGAAAATTACTTTTAAAAACAGCTGATGTTTGGCTGAAACAAAAATCGCCTTGAAATTCGAATATTGATAATAAAAAGCAAAACTAATTAATTATAAATGATGAAGTTACTTTCAAAATATCTTTCAAAGTAATTCAGTAAAAATTAATATGCGCGCCGTTTAACAAACACCCTCTTTTGAAGTTTTCCAGCTTTAGTGTTTTTTAAAGTACCAACCTATCAAGTTCGCTGATTCATTAATGCTTTTTTTAAGGTCATAATGTGATTTCGATGTTTTAAAGATAACTGAAGAAAGGAATCAGCGGAGGTGCGTGTCCAATCAGTCTTCGGACTGCCTTCCTATGATGATGATAATGATCAAAGAAGCATTGCAGTTCAATCATTAAAAAAATCGCTCCTAAATATCATATGCGATAGAAGAAAAACCACATAAGTTTGATATTTTTTTTAATGTATAAAGAAAAGGTGCGCAAAACATGCATTTTACTATTTCTCTATATTTCACACATCATTGAAGTAGGATCGACAACTGCTGACAAATAAGTCAAATTACTTTTACTGTAACTTTAGGATGATCCTTAAGTTTGATTTTCATTATCATCTAGATTCGGTCCGCCAGATAATCTTCTCACCAAGGTCTATTCAGGACAAATTAGAGACACAAAGAGAAGTAGAGGTAGACCTAGATTAGATTACTGTTCGCAAATAGTTAAGGATGTGGGATGTTCTATTTTTAGGGAAATGCGAAGATTAGCTCAATATAGGAAAGTGTGGAGGTGCGTGTTCAACCACTATTAGGACTGACGACCTTACGATGACCTAAGAATTCCTTACACAAACTGAATAATTCCTTCTCATCGAACACACTTTTGTGTACCCATTTATTTGATTTGCCTACTTTTTTATGTTCTATTTCTTCTCCATCTTCTCATTTTCTTCTTCATGTAAGAACAATAACTGTTGGATCCATCCAAAATTTGCTTAAAGTCTGACCATCAGCAGTTGTATAAGATAATATTGAATAGACGGATAGTGAGAATTCAGCCTTTATCCATATGTGTTTGTAGTAAAAATGTCGGAACGGGTTAAAACGGATACCTACCAGATATATGTATAAATTAACGGTCTAAGAATCTGGCGAAAAAAGAAACAACGAAATTCCGGAACGCTATCTGTTTATCTTCCTGCATAGCATTAAAAGTGTTACCGAAGTCGTTGCCAGAAACATTTATTTCATTTTCTCGAGCCACGGCTTCGGTGCAAGCCGTGCGTCTCGGTGTCCGCCGTCGCCTTTGTCGAAAATAGTTTTACGACACGGGGTAACATGTGCGAAAACGTGCCGCAAAACCCAAGCAAAAAGCGACGCCGACGTCGGTCGCCGCAATGTCGGTGGCGACCTGACGGCGGCGGCAACGGCATCATGTCGAAGTCGTCGTAGTAGTCGTCACGACGCTATTTTCGTCTTCGCCGTGTCGACTACGAGAGCCAAGCGCACAGCTCGAAAGAGCGAGTGGAATAATGCCAACGGAAACATCGTAGACTACTAACGTAGGCGTTAGCGTGTGTAGTCGGTTGAGTAAATACGATGATCATTAAAAAAAAAAAACCGTTGGCAACGATTTTACAAGTTGACCAGGCGGTTGGTTGGTTGGTTGGTTGGTTGGTCGACGATCGCACAATCAATAGCAAAGTAACACGGGAGAATGACCAAGAAATAGTGGTATACAATAACCGATTCAGTCGAGTACAAAGAATATTGTTATATAAAGCATAAAAAAAAAACACGTTTTCTAAATGCTAGTAAATTTACAACATTCAGACATAAACTGATAGCTGCCTTCACAACGATAGAACCTACAAAACTGGATTTAATGAAATTCAACTTTCTTCATACGTGTTTTCCAATTGGAGTTCTTGTGTGTAAGAGAAGAGGGGAACCGTGACTGAACATTTCCTTATTTAGTCAATCTGATAAGTTGTGTTTGGGTAACCAGAAAAAAGTAACTATAGTACAATCTTCAAATGCGAAATACGAATTCACAATTAGCTGACAGTTTCTAAACTGTAGTAATTAAACAGCAGCAAGAATATCTAACTTTAATAATAAAATCGTCATTTTTCAAATACACTAAAACATTAAATCTATCACAATCTCCTTGTACATTCCATACTACAGTCAAATCCAGTCTTACTGTGAAGATCCAGAGGCCATTAACTGCACAAACCAAATCAAAAAACACAGGAACTACAAAAATGTTTAGTGTATCAAATTGATATAGTAACGATTTTTCCTTGGTGATGCAACTGAACGGAAAGCTGCTTTTTATTATTGATAATAGAATCTTGCATGGGGCCGTTCCAGAACTAAAATGTCAAAATGAGATGACAATAGTGGAACACGTCCTCTATTATACATAGTTGATCCATATTTATACGGAAGGAAAGAAATATGGATCAACCAATGAGGGACGTGTATACCAGTGATATAACATTTCATTTTGATCATTTCGTTTTTATATGCTTATCACGAAACGGCCTCATAAAGGCGCCTATTATCAAATTATTTGACACTTCAAATTGTCAAGGTCGTAAAATAGACAACTGTTAATCAAAATCAATTAAAACTGGCGATAATTATAAGTTTTGTGGTTTCATATTAATAAAAAAATTTTACCTTTACTTTACTTGGTATTTTATTTTACAATTATAAGTCTACCCCCTTTTAATGTTAATTCCATTCCCTCATCAACAGCAACGAAACCCATCCAAATTTTGAGTCGATCTCAAAAAAAATTGGTAAAGGCTGTCGCAGTCAGTAGGTCAACTGATAATGTTCTGATTCGGCTCTTGGAGTTCCTAATACTTCGCTTGCATCCAGCATCGGAGATCTGGATTTGTAAACGAACTTACCACTAGTGCTAGCGAAACGATAGGAAGTAACTCCAACAGATGACAGCCTTTAGTTCAGTTTACTGACATATAAATGGTGTTTAGCTATTTAGTAATTTGGTGATATTGAACCGTATCCAAATTATCCAATTTTCTTTTGCCTAATTAATATCATCATCATAAGGTCATCATTCGTAAGACTGGTTGATCTCCAGTCTTTCCTATCCTGAGCTAACCTTCGCATTTTCTTAAAACTAAAACAACCCACATCCTTAACTGTTTGCGAACAGTAATCTAATCTAGGTCTACCCTACCCCTCCTAATTTCCGTTTCTGCCTCTAATATGTCTCTGACTAGACCTTCATGCCTGAGAAGATGTCCTGTCAACCTATCTCGCCTATTTCTTATTGACTTCCGTAGAGTCCTCTGTTCTCCTATTCTTTCTAATACCTCTTCATTTCTAACCTTCTCTATCTCTAACCAATATGAAACATGTAAAATAAGGAATGAATGAATCACCTTAATTAGCAAAGAACAACAAATGACTCATTTGGTTTACAACTCGGTTTACCCGATGTAGGAATTTATGTATTTTCTTTTTACTATATCCTGCCGACAAAACCAAAAAGTTCTAACGATTTTCTCGGTGGTCTAAACAATCATCCTGCAATTTATAGTTTAGAGTCCATTAAACCTAATTTCAAGAATACGAGCATCTTCCAAGAATCGAATATTCAAACGTACCGTTAGTACCAAACGTTTCATTCGCAACACGTTTAAAACTTAATAGACCATAAAATCCAGTTTAGCCCTATTTTTAAGACAAAATACAGCCACTTACGTTATGTTCGTAATATACCGTAAAAGCTATTTTTACGATATGTACATGCACTTTTTTTGAGCAGATTATGACTCACAGATTTATCCACGCATCCGTTACCATCCGAGCACAAGCGAAGGCCGAAAATAAAAAACCTCACAACAGTACCATTAAAAAACAAAGAGCGTTCTTGGTTAATTAATTCTTGTAAATGACGAAATGTAACGTTCAGTTTATGTGCCAAATGGTTACTCAATAGAATATGCCAAAAAAAAAAAAAGCCATTTCCAGTTCTTAATTTCAATGTTCAAAGAAATGAAATAAGTAAAAAATTTGGCAGATACGTTATCACCAACCGCATGAATGAATTAATTGGTAAGGTGTTGCATGGTTATTGAAGTTAATATACAAACCAATGGCTGTGGCAATTTGAAATACCAAAATTGATCCACAATACGTTTTCTAAAGTGTTGCGACTTTTAAAGTTCGTATCTCATATCAAATGATAACGAATCGATCAAAACAATATCTTTACTTGAAGTGTAATTGTTGATAATTAACTAAATTTAAAGAATTGGACGCTAAAAGACAGACCCAAAGATTGAAGGACGAAGTCAGCTCACTTAAGTATGCTGTTGTCCAAAACATTAGACAATTGGGTCGAAGAAATGGATACAGCGAAGCAACAGTTTATGACTAAGAACCTCAAAGTCAGTCACTCAACTATAAGTCATCACATCAACAAAACACTAAACGAAAAGTATAGAATCAAGCCAAGAGTTCAACCACTTGATTACACTGATGAACATCAAAGAGAACATTGTTTTTCGATCAATTTGGTATGATTTGATATAAGATATGATTACAAAACAAGTGGTTGTTTAACTGTAAAATCGCCTGTTTATAATGTTAATCTTACAACATTATGGATATCGCTTAAAAGAAATATATTCTCTTAAACACCGTCAATGTAAGTAGCAAAAGTAAAGATGAATGATTCAATAATGAAAAGAAGAAGTGGGATAGAATAAGTAGGATTTCTTACCTGTGCACGTCTCTGGTTGTAGCTCAGCTTGATGGTGACTGTTCCGGCGCTAGGAGTCTCCTCAATTTTGACGACGGTACTGTCGGCGAGTCTCAATTCTGCGCTTTTCTCTGCCGATTGAACGAAATCTTCCGTTTGCATTTCCTCGATTCGTCGTAAAGTACCGTTCGCGAGTTGAATCAGAGCGCCCTTAACGAAACTATTTATCGGAAGTACATTGTTGTTGGCCGACGCGATATTGTTAGTCAGAAGCGGTTTCGTGGTGGCAGCCGGAGAACTTGGTGGCGAAAACGCGGCCGAAAGCCGCTTACGATTATGGGGCGTCGCCGACACTTCAGGCAGAACGGACGGCAGCTGAGGAGACACGCGCGCCGAATGATGATAAGCTGGGGTTGGCGTGGAGTCGGCCACGGACAATGTTTTTTGCAAACCTTTAACAAATAGAAAACTTCAATGAACAGTAGATACTATGAAATTGTCTGTGGTAGACCGTTTTATTACACGATGAAACTATAACCAAGGGGAAGACCTCAACAGTTGTGGAACAAAAAGTTCATGGTGGTTAGTATTCTGTTGACACCAGCAGACGTGGATGGAGCTTTCGATCTTTTTGAATCTCTTTAGTAAGTTGGCGACAGTTCCGACATAGTACAGACCAACATCACCTGCTACTTGATCGTGTTTTGGGACTCCAGAAAACGCAACAATTTCACACAAATGACGTTCATTACGATGTTTGTACTAGTTCATCAAACATGGAGTTGGTCTGTATTCTGTCAGAATTGCCCATGACGACGAAATCCAAGGAGATCGAAATCCTGATCCACGTTTGACAGTTTCAACAAAATACTGAGTACCAAGAACTTTTTGGTCTGTTTGGTTACGCACCTACCATGTAGAAGTGGGTTCAGTTCGACAAGGCGACACCCTTGTGGGCCTTGCCAAAAATTTTGAATCCGACAAGATGTTGGAATTACTTTTACATTTCCAATCAATATTCCATCATTTTAGGATTCCAGAAAACGCAACAATTTCCTACAAATGACGTTCATTACGATGTTTCTACTAATTCATCAAACATTGAGTTGGTCTGTATTCTGTCAGAATTGCCCATGGCGACGGACTCCAAGGAGATCGAAATCGTGATCCACGTTTGACAGTTTCAACAAAATACTGAGCACCAAGAACTTTTTGTTCTGTTTGGTTACGTATCTACCATGTAGAAGTGGGTTCAGTTCGACAAGGCGACATCCTTCTGGGTCTTGCCAAAAATTTTGAATCCGACAAGATGTAGGAATTACTTTTACATTTCCAATCAATATTCCATCATTTTAGGATTCCAGAAAACGCAACAATTTCCTACAAATGACGTTCATTACGATGTTTGTACTAGTTCATCAAACATGGACTTGGTCCGTATTCTGTCAGAATTGCCTATGGCGACGAACTCCAAGGAGATCGAGATCGTGATCAACGTTTGACAGTTTAAACAAAATACTGAGCACCAAGAACTTTTTGTTCTGTTTGGTTACGTATCTACCAGTAGAAGTGAGTTCAGTTCGACAAGGCGACATCCTTCTGGGTCTTGCCAAAAATTTTGAATACGACAAGATGTAGGAATTACTTTTACATTTCCAATCAATATTCCATCATTTTAGGATTCCAGAAAACGCAACAATTTCCTACAAATGACGTTCATTACGATGTTTCTACTAATTCATCAAACATGGAGTTGGTCTGTATTCTGTCAGAATTGCCTATGGTGACGAACTCCAAGGAGATCGAAATCGTGATCCACGTTTGACAGTTTCGTATTTGGTCTTCCCAAACGTTCAAGAACATACACCAACATGATCAACGCCGAGACTTAACCAAGCTTATCATGATCTTTTTGACCATGAATAAACTTGAGCTCCAGGACATTGTTTATTGTACTTGAATAAATATTATTTACTTACTTGTAACGCTTTTCGGGATATCCCCAGGTCTGGTAAGTATCCGATGTTTAAGTGATCCTTCCTTCCCAGAAGGTATTTTAAAACCAGGAGAGGATGCCGATGTGGATGTGACCACCACAGTTCCATGTTGCTGCTGCTGGTGTTGCTGTTGTTGTTGCGGACTTGTTTTTGATAGCACAGGTGGACTGAAGGTGGCGGAAGGAGACAAAAATGTTGCTCCCGTTGTTGCTGCGACCGACGGTGTTGTGGGAGTGTACGGTGGTGTTTCGAGCGGCGACAAAGGTGGCGGTGGTGCAAAATTACGTGGAAGCAACGGCGTGTATGGAGACTGATAGATCGCGTACGGCGACGGATAATGCGCGAAAGTGTGCGGTGGCGGAGGAAATAACCGCGAATACGCGTTATACGCGAGATCATCGACTGGTTCCTCTTTTAGCGGCGATTGTTGCGAGGAAGAGGTCAAATTGACCGGTGCTGTCGTGGTTGACGACGGGTATTTCCCGACCGTCGGCCGCTGGGACGTAAGAAGTCTGGCACCGTTTGCATTGGTGCTGATGGTAACGCCATTGTATTTGCTGAAACAAATAAAATACAAAAACTTAGATCCCCCAATGGAATATTCTCATTATATCATTTATATTGTTCTTATGTTATGATTCTGGACAAAGGAATGGTTAGCCCCTAAGTTGTTTACTGGAGACCAGTATGTTTGAAATCGCGATCCATAAGTTCTTCTTTTCAATTTCGTTTTTGAGATTATATTCATTTTCTTTTTGTCTTAGAACACATCTCAAGTGTATTTTGAAATTATAATTGTTAATAACAACCATGTATAAATTCATTTATTGTAAACGTACCTTGCTTGTGAAAGGGGTTTAGGTGCTGGCCTAAGGAATTCTGGGGGCTGTTTTGGCGGCCCTCCCCATGGCTCTGGGTACGTCATGTACGACAAACGACCTTCCAAGCTGGCCGA
The DNA here is from genome assembly GCF_000699045.2 of Agrilus planipennis. Taxonomy (NCBI): domain Eukaryota; kingdom Metazoa; phylum Arthropoda; class Insecta; order Coleoptera; family Buprestidae; genus Agrilus; species Agrilus planipennis. The sequence continues at coordinate 3,802,134 of NW_020442460.1, read as the reverse complement.
AATCATCGAGTTTTGGGCTTATCACCTTCCACCTGTAAAACAACAACAATCTTAAATGATGATGACCTTATAATAGTTTTAATGTCCATCAAATATGTAACCCTCACGTTTAAATTTTATCTCAGCCGTTCACACACATAATTAATGTCGTTCGCCTGACCGGCCTCTTGGATGCCGCTATCAGGTCGCTTCTAGAGCGATCGGATAATCCACGACGGATGCGAAACAGCATTAAATATATATGTGAACGGCTGCAGGGTTGTTCTTTATGTTAAACTGTGGTGATTTTGATTGATTTAGTGTCTGCAATATTTTCATTATTTATTTTCGTACATAGTTCCATGCGTAGCAACAATTGCCTTCAACATCATCATAAGGTCGTCAGTCCTAAGACTAGTTGGACACGCACCTCCACTTTTTTCTATCCTGAGCCAATCTTCGCATTTCTCCAAAACTAGAACAACCCACATCCTTAACTATTTGCGAACAGTAGTCTAACCTACGTCTACCTCTACTCTTAAATCCTGTTCCTGTCTCTAATATGTCTGTGACTAGACCTTCATGCCTAAGAAGGTGTGCTACCTACTTATTTCTTATTGACTTCCTCTGTTCTCCTATTCTTTCTAATACCTCTATCCACGGTATCCTCATCATTCGTGTGTAACACCACATTTCGAACGCTTCTAACCTTTTCTTTTCCACCGCGCCCACGTTTACTATTCTTTCCTTCCTGACTTTTCTGACTTCCTAGGTACTTAAAATCAGCCACTTCTTCTAATTTTTCGTCTCCTATTTTTATATTCGCTCTTTCCCTACGTGTTCTTCCCTTGCATACCAGTATTTTTGTTTTACTTTTATTCATTTTCATACAATACCGTTTTCTTAATAGCATTTCCATTTTATTTAAGGCTATCTCTAACTCCTCCTTGCCTTATTGATAAAATGTTGCTGGCCACGCATAATGTGACAATTGCAATTATTATGAGAACATAACATACATACATACAATGTAACAGTAGTACATACGCAACAATAATTTCGTCTTCCGTTGCTGAATTCATATTTGATAGTCATCATTTTAGAACTGACGTCTCCTATTAAGAGACACACGCAGATTAATATTATTATTGCGTCATGATCCTAACAAGGCAAGAGCACGGCACTGTATGTGGAAATTGCGATGGAACGATGTGGTTTTCGAACGTTATAAACACGGAATGGACACGGAACTGTATATGTGAATCCGCCTTTACATAATTTGAAAAATTATTACAGAAAACCTTTATTTGAAAGTGTAAATTTCGTCCCGTGTTAACATTTTGATGTATATTCCGTCCAGACGATTTTTATTGCCATACGTAAACTTTACTACGGTCTCATGTCTCGTAACACACACACATATGCACACGTGTCTTTTTTATATTTAGCTAATGACTTGTACTAACTATTTTGTCATTAAATGATTTCTTTATCAGGCCGATAAATCCACCAATTAAGTAATTGCTAATGATCGACGTAAATACTACAGATACTTATCGTATACAAAAGAAATTTAGTAATTTCAAACTCTAGATAATTTTTTAAGTATTTCAAGATAACACCAACTTTTTGTTTGTTCTTTAATTTATGTTTTATGTTTCACTTACTACAATGAAAATTATCTAAAAGATATTGTTTTCTAGAAACAAGTTATGTAATAAGATCTAGAATTAGATACGATAACTAAATTATTGAAGAACTTCTCATAGCTTTTAGAAGAGGACTCAAAAAGGGTGAAGACTATTTTCAAATTCCTGATATTTTTGAAGTGAACGTAATGAATAGAAATTGGCTAATTTTTCCTTTTAATGCGTTCCTTAATATTAGTTCCTCGAATTCGTTAGATGTTAAAACCAAAACCTAAAAAAGTTGAGCACCTAAGTGCTAATAACGAGATAGGCTATCTACATAAATCAGCGTACCGGTCCGGGTAGCGTATTTACAAGGACGAGATCAACGTAAATCAAAGTAAAACTCAAAACGTTTTTAATATGATTACAATTCTGTTTCGTTTGCATTAAGCGAGTTCCAATAACTAATCCAGACAGGGATTTAAACACATTAAAAATTCAACATATGCTTCTAATAATCTAAAACAACGATCAATGAATTTCGTTTCAGCTGTTACTTGATCTAAGTATATTAACGATTCTGTTCATCAACTGTTACATAATAACCACTTGATGCTCGACTCTTTCAGATGAGCGAGCACCATTGAAATATGCTCCTGTAATAAACATTTTACAGTTACTGCTTCTTTCACAAAACTTACTGATCGTCTTTGTTATTATTTTTTAATTTAAAACTGTAATACATAGGCAATGTTTCAACTATTATTGTTGTTATAAAAAACACGATAGATAGACACAGACAGGCAGACGCATGCACGCGCTTTTCCTAAACAGAAACTTCTGGCAATCGCATTCAAGGACATTGCTTCGATATTAAAATTATCTGATAAAAAGTGCTGAAAGTGGATACACATAATAAGACTTCAATGTGACTGCTATAACGAACAAAAACGTTAAACAATTTTCTGTATGGAGTTCCACAATACTCACAAAGATTGACTAAATAATGTTCATAGATGTAGTTAGATTTACATGTACATTATGTGTACTGTATTATAAATATATGTATTGTATCTACAATATATCAACAGTCATAACGGCTCCTGCACGTAGGTGCATATAAACAACAAAAATACAACAATAGAATAGACTAAACTAAAACATATTCCTCACTGGTGTAAAAGTGATGACAAGTGACACCTGCGCTTCATTTAAATAGATTAACCGATGAAATTACGCTTTTCGATAATAAAATGGCTGACACTGATAAGATATAAACGAACACATACTGCGACAATGAAATTGGAGAACTCTATTAGAGTTTGTTTATAGATAAACCATTTGGTCATACATACTACATCGTCTAATGCGAATATATAGATAAATGTTCAGCGGACGTGAAAATGTCCATGTACCTATGAAGGGTGTTAAAACAAAGAAGGAACCTAATTGTTTACTTTAGGGATATCCATTGATTTTCTTGAAAATCTAGACGTTGTAGGTACTGTTCAGTGTTTGGTGAATGTTTTGCGAAAGCCATTCCTTCACATAATTAAAGTTAAAGTTAAAAAAAAAAAAAATGAAGCAAAACAACCAAATTCAATCCATAGTTAACCGAATCAACCAAAAACAAGTTTTTGTTTTTAATTTCTAGATGCATACTCCTCTAAAAAAAAAAAAGAAAATAGTGAATTTGCTCATTTTTTTCCTAAAATTGACAATTCCGATTAAAACACATACTACACGTTGGAATTTGAATTTGTGTTGTAAACAAAATATTTTCCTATTTGTCAATAATATTATACGTAAGTACATACAATATTAATTCATTAAATCGTACAATGGGTGCCGTTAATGAACTCTGTGCGCATTGATGAAGTGAAAGTAAAAGTTGTCATTTAAAAATTTGGTACGGCGTGAACGGTAGTTCATAGATATAGAAATGTTTCGAGAAATAGTGATTATTCTAATTGTATCCGCAAGGCCTTTTGGAACCGACAAATGTTTCATATCTATATACGTTAGCAATCAAGCAATTCAAGTCTAATTGGAAAGTAGGTTCCTACTATCGAACTGTAGTTTTCCGCGTTTCAAGACTGTGAGTACCGAAGTACCTAGTAATCTTTGTACGTACATATGAATTCAGATAAATTTCAAGATAATATAGAATCGAACATTTATTTGCACATCACACAAAAATAAATTTATAAAGTTGTAGGAACCTGTCTTCATTTTGCACTTCACTTCTTTCTATACGATTAGGATTTCTTCCATTTCTGCTGCAAAGCTATCCTTCCTTTTTTGTTCTAGCAATTTTCTCCACAATCTTTATTATCACATAAATCAAAACGCAGTGAGTTCCAAAATAATATTGCCGTATACCCATTTAGACAGGAAAAGTAAATAACGTTTCAAACTGTACACGGATATAATGCGTGCAAGAAACATGCATTTTTACTGTGCTACTATGTGGTCTTACAGACGAATGATGAGGATACCGTGGATAGAGAAGGTTAGAAATGAAAAGGTTTTAGAAAGAACAGAGACTCTATGGAAGTCAATAAGAAATAGGCGAGAGAGGTTGGTAGGACACCTTCTCAGGCATGAAGGTCTAGTCAGAGACATATTAGGCAGAAACGGAAGTTAGGAGGGGTAGAGGTAGACCTAGATGTGGGTTGTTCTAGTTTTAGGGAAATGGGAAGATTAGCTGAGGATAGGAAATAGTGGAGGTGCGTGTCCAACCAGTCTTAGGACTGTCAACTTTATGATGATGTAATCAAGATATACAGATATGAGACAGCATGGTTCTCTTTCTCTCCGTGTATGTTCATCTCCTCTCCTGGTGCTTAAGCTGTATTTCAGCAACCTTCAGCTTGTGAGCATCACATGGGCGTCAGTCTTAATAAGACTCCAATCTTTCTTATACTAAGCTATTCATCGCCTTTCCCTAGAACATCTCATATCCTTATATGAGAACATGTAACCCTCGGCTAGGAAGTGAAATTTTCTTGGGTAGATAAGTACCTAATTTAACAATCATGTGGAATGTTCATCAGGAGAAAAATTGCAAAAGCTCGTAATTTGGATAAAGTAGTAGATAGTTTTGCATCATTAAGTAAAGCGTCGCATTATTCTGCGTTACGTAAAGCATTCTGGGTTGCTATGTGAAATTAGCTACTCAGGGCTCACCTATAGCTTCGTCCTCATCCTTTTTTTATCATTTACCATTTATTATCTGGCCTTCCTTGACGCTGTTCCTACTTTTTCTCCTACTTCAATTAGTTCTAAGGTAGTAGTGGCATTATATGGCCCAGTGGGTAATATGGTCCATATACCCTAAAACCGCTAAAAAGTTTTGTACTTGCGATTTGGCAACTTAGTTTTGTCTAACTGATCGTTAGTATAACCACCATTAAAATTTTTCCATTCTACAAGCACCCGTGAAAGTGGTACAGCAGTTTGAGTCGAACCGGTAATGAGTGCTGGTGCATATAGATACATTTCTCCGAGAAATTTTTTGACGCTACTTTAACAAGGTTCTGTTGTGGATCGATGCGACTTTTTGTTCACGTGAGTAATAGTGTTTTCCTTAATTTTTCGTCAATATTTGATTATAATTTGCTTTAGAAACTTTTCAAATAATATTTTTTATATTTTTAACGTAAAATGGCTTATATGCTCCACTACCAATTAGGTATATATGGCCTAGGCCATAAAACCCGTACTGGGCCATATTATCCGAGTCGCAGCAAAGATGTAGTTACCAATTTTTTTGCAGATTTCGAAATGGGTAAACCTTGCAAAAATCTGAGGAGACAGTGGAACACTGATAATTTAAAACCAGCTTTACAAGCTTTGCGGGCTGGTGAATCACAGAAAACTTTATCCGCAAGATTTAAAATTCCGAGACGAACACTACGTAAATATTTGAAAACCGGAGAGGAACAAAAGAACTTAGGTCGGCCAAGTATTTTATGTCACGATCAAGAATTGAATTTTGTAGCAAGAATAAAGCGGTACTGTGAAGTAGGTTTGCCACTAACACCAACATTAGTTCGCCACCAAGTCTACAGATTTTGTGAAAGAAACGAAATTGTCCACAACTTTAATACGAAAAAGCAAACTGCAGGGAAAGGTTGGCTCCGTAGTTTTCTGAAAAGACACCTTGACCTAAGCAAAAGAAAGGTTCAGGCAATGAATCCTGCAAGCGCACAGAAGCTGAACAAGCAAATAGTATCGGATTACTTCGAGAAATTGAGTGCAATTATGGATAAGTTAGATTTGAAAAATAAGCCTCAAAATATCTACAATATGGATCACTTTTCGTCTTTGATGGTGCATCAAGCCATCTTGATTACACCATAGCAGACACAGCAGAATCTTTAAACATAACGCTTCTGTGTTTACCTTCAAACACAACGCACGAATTACAACCGCTTGATTAGGCTGTATTTCGTTCGTTTGAGGCACACTGGGACCAGGAGTTGCTTCGATATTGGGATCTACATACTCATAGAACACTCAATAAACCTCGTTTCAACATAATTCTTTCTTCAGTTTGGCCAAAATGTATGACCCAGAAAAATATTATTAATGGCTTTAAAGCTACCGGCTTATTTCCGCTAAATCCCTCTGCAATTCCGGAGTGCGCCTATGCCCCTTCCATGGTTACATATAAACCATTACCTCAAAATTTACCTCAAGTTGAGATAGCAGGAAATCAAACTGATAATGACGAATTAGATGATGAAATTCCACTTTCCGTTTTGGCGGCTAAATTGAAGAAATCCCAGGAAGGTGATCGTAACAAATCATTTAAAGAGTTATTGCCAACACCCGTAGATAACAAGGAACGAAAGTGGTTCGAAGGAAAGCATTAAATTACAAAGCACAGCTTGTAACCAAAAGTTTATTTGGCGAAAATCCACAATCAGTTTCACTCGGCAATTATGTGCAAGCTTCCCAGTCACAGGCTGAGACCTGGTATTGCGTTGTCTATGATAGGGATGAGCAGCGACATATGTGCATGTGCGTGGTGTGCAAAACATG
>NW_020442460.1:3778122-3790473 GCF_000699045.2 Agrilus planipennis | reverse complement strand
CAATCCATAGTTAACCAAATCAACCAAAAACAAGTTTTTGTTTTTAATTTCTAGATGCATACTCCTCTAAAAAAAAAAAAGAAAATAGTGAATTTGCTCATTTTTTTCCAAAATTGACAATTCCGGTTGAAACACATATTACAGGTTGGAATTCGAATTTGTGTTGTAAACAAAATATTTTCCTATTTGTCAATAATATTATACGTAAGTACATACAATATTAATTCATTAAATCGTACAATGGGTGCCGTTAATGAACTCTGTGCGCATTGATGAAGTGAAAGTAAAAGTTGTCATTTAAAAATTTGGTACGGCGTGAACGGTAGTTCATAGATATAGAAATGTTTCGAGAAATAGTGATTATTCTAATTGTATCCGCAAGGCCTTTTGGAACCGACAAATGTTTCATATCTATATACGTTAGCAATCAAGCAATTCAAGTCTAATTGGAAAGTAGGTTCCTACTATCGAACTGTAGTTTTCCGCGTTTCAAGACTGTGAGTACCGAAGTACCTAGTAATCTTTGTACGTACATATGAATTCAGATAAATTTCAAGATAATATAGAATCGAACATTTATTTGCACATCACACAAAAATAAATTTATAAAGTTGTAGGAACCTGTCTTCATTTTGCACTTCACTTCTCTCTATACGATTAGGATTTCTTCCATTTCTGCTGCAAAGCTATCCTTCCTTTTTTGTTCTAGCAATTCTCTCCACAATCTTTATTATCACATAAATTAAAAAGCAGTGAGTTCCAAAATAATATTGCCGTATACCCATTTAGACAGGAAAAGTAAATAACGTTTCAAACTGTACACGGATATAATGCGTGCAAGAAACATGCATTTTTACTGTGCTACCATGTGGTCTTACAGACGAATGATGAGGATACCGTGGATAGAGAAGGTTAGAAATGAAGAGGTATTAGAAAGAACAGAGACTCTATGGAAGTCAATAAGAAATAGGCGAGATAGGTTTATAGAACACCTTCTCAGGCATGAAGGACTAGTCAGGGACATATTAGAGGCAGAAACAGGAGTTAAGTGGTGTAGAGCTAGACCCAGATAGGACTATTGCTCGCAATTACTTAAAGATATGGAAGGAAATGAGAAGATTAACTCATCGCATGTCAGATAATAAGACTCCAATCTTTCTTATACTAAGCTAATCATCGCCTATCCCTAAAATTAGAACATCTCATATCCTTATATGAGAACATGTAACCCTCGGCTAGGAAGTGAAATTTTCTTGGGTAGATAAGTACCTAATTTAACAATAATGTGGAATGTTCATCAGGAGAAAAATTGCAAAAGCTCGTAATTTGGATAAAGTAGTAGATAGTTTTGCATCATTAAGTAAAGCGTCGCATTATTCTGCGTTACGTAAAGCATTCTGGGTTGCTATGTGAAATTAGCTACTCAGGGCTCACCTATAGCTTCGTCCTCATCCTTTTTTTATCATTTACCATTTATTATCTGGCCTTCCTTGACGCTGTTCCTACTTTTTCTCCTACTTCAATTAGTTCTAAGGTAGTAGTGGCATTATATGGCCCAGTNTTATTACACAAAGACTTAACGAAAACAATAGCTATAACTTCTGTTACGTGTTAAAAACTTAAATATTTCAATTTTTCTTTATTATGACATTTTTAACTGATTAAATTTAATGTTACGCACAACTTTTGTTTAGTTCAATTAAAAAAAGAATAAAAAATAGTCAAATGTAAAAATAGGGCATTTTTCCAAATTTGGAGAAAAAGTTCCTTAAATTGGATAACTTATCCAAAATTGGGAACTTATCTTTTGACGCAAAAATCTCACACTCTACGGTTAAGTATGGTGTTTTATTTATAGTCAGATTTACCTGAAACTTGGCCTTAATGCTTTTTCATATAAAATTAGTGACATATATACCTATTTCAACATTTTACAAAATTCTACCTCTTTAGGAAGCTGAAAGGGGTTTGCAAACATTGCATGTTTGCTTTTGGCCCGATTTACTTGATACTGGTTAAAAAAAATGAGTGGTGAAGAAGTTGCAATGCTTAAATAGAACATATATTTATTATTTGTGGTCAGATTTACTTGAAACTTCGTTTTAATGGTCTCTCATTTAATTTCTGAAAGATCTATCTCGACAATTTAAAAAATGGAAAAGTGTTCAATTTTTGTTTGGGACATACTTTATTTGTGGTTGAATTTACTTGAAATTTAGTATATCTGCTGTTTGATATTATTAATCAAATGAAAAGAGGTTGCAACGTTGCCATGGGATTTACTCGAAGGTTGCTCATTGTTGAAATTAAGCAAATACGTGTCTTGGCAATTTTTAAAAATCAACCCTTAAGGATGAAATATTGTTGCTACGTTTGTATTTGAAATCTAAGATGGCGACATTACATAAAATTAAAACGTTGTAAGGGTGAATTGGGAGTTAAAAGGTTTTATGTAGAAAAGAATTAATTAATTTCTGCGAGGGAAGCCGCGGGGAAAAGCTAGTATACACATAAAAAACCATTAAATTGCAATTCCAGCAAAGCTCTATTCAAGTAATTACTTTTTTCTAATAAAAACAGAATTCGTTTTAGAATCGCTTCATTTATATACAAGTCCTTTGGTATGAAATCAAGACAGGGAGCTCAGTGATCAAACTTTCAATGAATGGTATATTTCTATTAAATCCAACCACTATAACGGCGTAGATCCACAAGAAGTACGTTCCCGATTCACTTCCATTAATAACACAACAAGAGTTACTGTCACAGTCCGTATTTTACATTTATTAACGGTACCTCTTTCCACTTACGTACAAGGTACCTTCAATATAATTTATTCATTACTATCTATGTGCGATCGCCCCGGAGCATTTGCTTGTAAACCATCTCCTGCGCTCACGGAATCGGTTAGACTATTCGCGTACCTTGTTCAATTTGCGCACACAACTGTTATGTTAATGGATGCCTTTCGAGTATCAATTGCATGTATTTACCAGATGTCTTTGGGGTTCCGTACGTCCGAATGAATAACGGAACCCTTATAGGATCACCCGTGTGTCTGTCTGTCCGTTTCTTTTAGTAATTATTCGCACTTGTCTCTTCCAAGATTGGCAATACTTCACTCTATGCCAAAAGAATTAACACGATAAAGTCAACACAAAGAAATTGTATATTTCTTTTCCAAAAAAGTGCCCAGAAGCTGACGCGTGATTTTATGACGTTATTGTTACTTTAAAAACTTTTTTTGGCAAATAAGTTTGTATAACTGTTCTATTTTCTTCCACTTTTAACAATAAAGGCAAAGCTCACAAAAACTTTACAATTTTATTGCTTCTGAATACTTATACCTAACAAAATCCATTTAAAGTCAAAGTATTTTACTTAATTTAAAAATTTTCCGAATTGTTAACCAATCCCTTCTTGAGTAAAAAGTGGGGATTGCTTGAATGAATGAGCTCGTATTCCTGCAGTTCCTTTCATGTGGGGGTGCGAAAGCGTCCCCGTCTCCCTTGGTCGGCCGCAATTCCAACCCCGTGACCTAGAACCAGTGAGAGCTCAACCTCGTGTCGCGAATCAACGTGGGAGGAATGGGAAAGGGAACGTGGAAAGCTCCGTATCGATTCTAAAAGAGGACGGCGATACTCTGTTTTATTCCCTCGATTCACGTTTCATGAATCAACTACCCTCTCGAATACACCATACTGGCTACCAGAGCTTTCGTTGACATTCTCGAAATCTCTCTTTTGTATGACCGATTGACTTTCAACACCGAGTTAGATGTAGGATTTAACAGAAAGGGAAAAGGGACACTTTGCAGGCTATAAAATATGCACGTACGTTTCATATTTTTCTTTGAAACTACCTTTTCCAGATAATATTATTAAGTGGGTAGATACTTGCTTATTTAATCCGAAACAATCCAAATCGTCTAATCAATACTTACGTTAGAAAATGTGATAATGTTGTTCATTAATTCTCTACAATCATCAACCTACTTAATTTTTCTGACACTAAGTTCCACGTGGTGTATGACGTTATTATTACATGAGTGTGATTCCCCTAGTACCTAGTCCTAGATGAATATTCATATATATATACATTATGTAATTGAAAATCTTATTAGTTTTGAATTTAAAAAAGTTGTCACGTGTTCTGTCATTCCTAACCTTTTGATTTCGAAGTATCTCAATAAATACCAATTAAAAAAACATTCTTTCAGTAAGTTTTTGTTTTGTATCAAGTATGAACATTATAACCTTTTGTTCAAAATAAANACCCGTGAAAGTGGTACAGCAGTTTGAGTCGAACCGGTAATGAGTGCTGGTGCATATAGATACATTTCTCCGAGAAATTTTTTGACGCTACTTTAACAAGGTTCTATTGTGGATAGATCCGACTGTTGGTTCACAAAACTCTGAGGAGACAGTGGAACACTGATAATTTAAACCCAGCTTTACAAGCTTTGCGAGCTGGTGAATCACAGAGAACTGTATCCGCAAGATTCAAAATTCCGAGACGAACACTACGTAAATATTTGAAAACCGGAGAGGAGGAACAAAAGAACTTAGGTCGGCCAAGTATTTTGCGTCACGATCAAGAATTGGATTTTGTAGCAAGAATAAAGCGGTACTGTTAAGTAAGTTTGCCACTAACACCAACATTAGTTCGCCACCAATTCTACAGATTTTGCGAAAGAAACGGAATTGTCAACAACTTTAATACGAAGAAGTAAACTGCAGGGAAAGATTGGCTCCGTAGTTTTCTGAAAAGACACCCTGACCTAAGCGAAAGAAAGGCTCAGGCAATGAATCCTGCACGCGCACAGAAACTGAACAAGCATATAGTATCGGATTACTTCGAGAAATTAAGTGCAATTATGGATGTTAGATTTGAAAAATAAGCCTCAAAATATCTACAATATGGATGAGAAGGGGTGTAGGTTGACAATTCACAATCAGTTTCACACGGCAATTATGTGCAAGCTTCCCAGTCAGAAACTGAGATCTGGTATTGCGTTGTCTGTGATAGGGATGAGCAGCGACATATGTGCGTGGTATCACGAAGATTGTGTTGGTGTTGAGCATGATGATTTCTACGATTTTGTATGTCCGAAGTGCACACCATCTCATTATTATAAGTTTAACTGATCGGGCCATATAATCCGACCGCTTGTTTAATATAGCCCTTTAGCAGAAGTTTTGTTTTTTTTTTTTTATATATTCTTANTTTGTTATGTTTTTATCAATAAAATGTTTTAGACAAACTGGTCTTTTGTTTGCTGTATAATTACATTTATTTATTATTTTTTGGCATATTTTTATTCAATAAAAACAATAAGGTGGGCCATATATGCCTCTACTACCTTAGTACTATTTTTCTATGTCAACTCCTGTCCAATATGCGCGCTCCAGCGTCTCAAATTATATTCTGCATAATTTCTATTTTCTGAGGGTTCCGCACGTCAGAATGAAAAAAAGAACCCTTTTTGTGTGTCTGTGTGTTCGCCTGTCACAGTCAATTTGCTCCGAATCTACTGAACTGATTTAGTCGAAATTAAGTACATAATTTATATTTGCAGTTTGAATGTATGGGATTTTTTTTATCAACTACAATGTTAAGTTAGTTCGCGGGTTGGGGTTCCGTACGTCCGAATGAATAACGGAACCCTTATAGGATCACCCGTGTGTCTGTCTGTCCGTTTCTTTTAGTAATTATTCGCACTTGTCTCTTCCAAGATTGGCAATACTTCACTCTATGCCAAAAGAATTAACACGATAAAGTCAACACAAAGAAATTGTATATTTCTTTTCCAAAAAAGTGCCCAGAAGCTGACGCGTGATTTTATGACGTTATTGTTACTTTAAAAACTTTTTTCGGTAAATAAGTTTGTATAATTGTTCTATTTTCTTTCACTTTTAACGAAAAAAGGCAAAGCTCACAAAAACTTTACAATTTTATTGCTTCTGAATACTTATACCTAACAAAATCCATTTAAAGTCAAAGTATTTTACTTAATTTAAAAATTTTCCGAATTGTTAACCAATCCCTTCTTGAGTAAAAAGTGGGGATTGCTTGAATGAATGAGCTCGTATTCCTGCAGTTCCTTTCATGTGGGGGTGCGAAAGCGTCCCCGTCTCCCTTGGTCGGCCGCAATTCCAACCCCGTGACCTAGAACCAGTGAGAGCTCAACCTCGTGTCGCGAATCAACGTGGGAGGAATGGGAAAGGGAACGTGGAAAGCTCCGTATCGATTCTAAAAGAGGACGGCGATACTCTGTTTTATTCCCTCGATTCACGTTTCATGAATCAACTACCCTCTCGAATACACCATACTGGCTACCAGAGCTTTCGTTGACATTCTCGAAATCTCTCTTTTGTATGACCGATTGACTTTCAACACCGAGTTAGATGTAGGATTTAACAGAAAGGGAAAAGGGACACTTTGCAGGCTATAAAATATGCACGTACGTTTCATATTTTTCTTTGAAACTACCTTTTCCAGATAATATTATTAAGTGGGTAGATACTTGCTTATTTAATCCGAAACAATCCAAATCGTCTAATCAATACTTACGTTAGAAAATGTGATAATGTTGTTCATTAATTCTCTACAATCATCAACCTACTTAATTTTTCTGACACTGAGTTCCACGTGGTGTATGACGTTATTATTACATGAGTGTGATTCCCCTAGTACCTAGTCCTAGATGAATATTCATATATATATACATTATGTAATTGAAAATCTTATTAGTTTTGAATTTAAAAAAGTTGTCACGTGTTCTGTCATTCCTAACCTTTTGATTTCGAAGTATCTCAATAAATACCAATTAAAAAAACATTCTTTCAGTAAGTTTTTGTTTTGTATCTAGTATGAACATTATAACCTTTTGTTCAAAATAAACTGTGAATCTACATTACAATGAATTTTATTTTAACCGGTGATGAATTATTGCAAAAGCACTTAAGTAATAGCCGCTTTCTCATTGCATTTACTCGCTGGTATTGAAAATGATTAAATGTTGTAACGTCAAATAATGAATGAAAGTGCATTAGGTATTGTAGAATTACGTGCAATCAATTGGCACTCAGCAGTAATAAAGTTCAAATTAATTACTCTTCGAATACAAAACGTGAACATCAACTGTCTGTTTTGCCTTCGAGGAATTCCAACAAATGGAATACGTAATAACTGCTTGTCTAAATTAACAATTTTGTAAACTTTGACACATTAGATTCTCGTAGTACCTATATATGTATCTATCCGTTATACTAACTTGAATCACTATTAAAATTGATATTTTACTTTGGTCATTTTATACAAACACTCAAATCTAGCCCCAGAATTGTCCTACTAATACATTAATCATATTTCAAGATATTTTAGATTCAAAACATAATTAGCTAAATGAGTATCATCCAGATGTTGAGGTTGAGGTATTTCAACGATAGATACCTCGTAAATGATTACCCCCATTATTGTTTTGTCATTTTATCTTACTTCACAATGCCCAAAAATTGCATCTTTTGGATTTGATGTTCAGGTATCTCAAACGTGCTAAAACAATTCTGACTAGTTTTAAATTACGTTGAGAATGACATCGTTTTGTGGTTCTACTGTTACTTTCTTGCTCCATTTTGACTAGTGTTATTTAATATTTAGAACCAGGAGACGGACACAGGATACATTTTTTTTATTCCGGTGGAGACTGACATAAAACCTGGTATAAGAAAACAAAAACAACAACAACAAATTCAATCTCTGTTGGGGGGAGGAGTGGTGAAGAGGAGTTGCAATGTTTAAACAGAACATATATTATTTGTGGTCAGATTTACTTGAAACTTGGTCTTAATAGTCTCTCATTTAATTTCTGAAAGACCTATCTCGACATTGTAAAAAATTCAACCTCCAAAGGGGGGAGGGGTAAAAAGGTGTTGCAATTTTTGTTTGGGACATACTTTATTTGTGGTTCAATTTACTTGAAACTTGGTATATATGCTGTTTCATATTATTATTCAAATGAAAAGAGGTTGCAACGTTTCCATGGGTATATTTTATTTATATTCGGACTTACTCGAAGGTTGCTCATTGTTGAAATGAAGCAAATGCGTGTCTTGGCAATTTTTAAAAATCAACCCTTAAGGATGAAATATTGTTGCTACGTTTGTATTTGAAATCTAAGATGGCGACATTACATAAAATTAAAACGTTGTAAGGGTGAATTGGGAGTTAAAAGGTTTTATGTAGAAAAGAATTAATTAATTTCTGCGAGGGAAGCCGCGGGGAAAAGCTAGTATACACATAAAAAACCATTAAATTGCAATTCCAGCAAAGCTCTATTCAAGTAATTACTTTTTTCTAATAAAAACAGAATTCGTTTTAGAATCGCTTCATTTATATACAAGTCCTTTGGTATGAAATCAAGACAGGGAGCTCAGTGATCAAACTTTCAATGAATGGTATATTTCTATTAAATCCAACCACTATAACGGCGTAGATCCACAAGAAGTACGTTCCCGATTCACTTCCATTAATAACACAACAAGAGTTACTGTCACAGTCCGTATTTTACATTTATTAACGGTACCTCTTTCCACTTACGTACAAGGTACCTTCAATATAATTTATTCATTACTATCTATGTGCGATCGCCCCGGAGCATTTGCTTGTAAACCATCTCCTGCGCTCACGGAATCGGTTAGACTATTCTCGTACCTTGTTCAATTTGCGCACACAACTGTTATGTTAATGGATGCCTTTCGAGTATCAATTGCATGTATTTACCAGATGTCTTTGTGATGTTCAACAGATTGTAATACTTATTCTTTCATCCTTTTAATCGAATGATTGATTAACGTTGCAAAATTTGCAATTCAAACTGTGTTTTTATAAAATGAATCTGAGTTATATGCACATACATGTAGAGGTACATGACATCGCTTGTGTGGTCGATCATCACGTACACAAAACATACAAAACATCTTGACTTAACTTCGCAATATTCATTTTTTAAGAAATAGTGACTCCACGACTGCACCTCATGCTTCTATAGTAGTTTCGGAATTCAAAACTGTGCTCAATTTACTCATATGGGCTGAATCCAGCCAGTGCAGTGTCTGACCCTGGTTCTGACTCCTTACTCACAATTTTTACCGTTGAAACCCGTTGTCATGTGGTCCTTAAATTATGGGAAAAGACCACTTTTACAAACGACATCATATTGTCTAACATTTCTTGATAACAAGCCAGAATACCCTCGTTTCGCTCAGAAAAACTATAGATATCGTTTCAGAAAGTTCTAGAACCTTCTAGAAGATTCCAAAACATTCTCGAACCCTATAGATGTAGAGCATTCAGAAATTTGTGTCGTCCTGTAACGTTTTGACCAGACATCAGAACTCAATTAACTCATTTACTGAATCTCTGTGTAGAGTCCTTTGAGGCGATGGTCTTTTAACTTCTATATCTTTGGAATCAACCCCAACAGTAGTAAATTGAAATCTTCTCCATGGACAAGGAATAGAACACTATCATAGCACATAGCCCTCCTCATGAGGCTGAACAATTCTCCACAGATGGCGTTCATTAAGCTGTGTGTAGTTATTTAATCATCTAATAGCCAGTAACCAGCCGCATCCTAGATTGGTCAGAATTCTGAACCTTCTAGAAAATTCTAAAATATTCTCGAACCCTGTAGATGTAGAGCACTCAGAAAAAATCTGTGTCATCCTGTAACGTTCTGACCAGACGTCAGAACTCAATTAACCCATTTACTGATTCTCTATATGGAGTCCTTTGAGGCAATGGTCTTTTAACTCCCATATCTTTGGAATCAATCTCTACAGCTGTCAATTGAGATCTTCTTCATGGACAAGGAATAGACCGCTATCATAGCACATAACCCTCCTCATGAGGCTGAACAATTCTCCACAGATGGCGTTCGTTAAGCTGTGTGTAGTCATTTATTCATCTAATAGCCAGTAACCAGCAGCATCCTAGAGTTTCGACCTTACAACTGTTGCTGAGGAGTTTATACAGTATTTCAGGATTCTCTTATAACAGGATTAGTCAAATGAACCCAAGGAACGTTGCGTAAACGTTGTTGGGGAATGTTTTTGTGTAATCGATGTTACCACCTTACGCCGAACAGAGCCGGTAACAAAAATAGTACACAACCACGTTCTAGAATTACATTTCGACCAGTAAAATCAATCGAGCCGTGTAACGTGGAGTGGTAACCATGGTGACCGCGCTCATTCATCCCGTTTAACAGCAAAATCCCCTCCAATTCAACCGTCGTCGTGATAAACTCATACAACTCCCGTAGTTACGTTGAGCATGTGTCTGTGTATGTGTACGAGTGTGTGTGTAGACGTACCTTATAAACGGAAGCAACAATGGATATACAATCAATAGATCTGGCAGCTCGTGGCAAAGTTTCAAACTCGTATCTGTAGATCTCTATTAGCAATAAGGAATTCAATTCACTAGATATTTCTATCAGCAACTTACGAATAGAGGTTTGAGTTTCGGATCAAAAGTTCTCATAAGTCCAAGATTAGCTACGAATCAACGTAGCGCAAGATCCAATATACAATTGATACGATATTCATTCGATATCTTCAGGTACTTTAGTAGAAATGTTCAGGACAAAAGTTATTGGATCTAAAGGGGAGACTCATGGTCAAAAATATTTCGTCTTGTAGTGATCATGAGAAATTTTGATCAAAACATACCTAATAGTTCAACAGCAACCAGTTTGATGACCATTATGATATTGTGTTAAAGAAGTCGAATTCCACTACATCTCCAAACACTTCCTTGTAGAATGGATGAAGTTTACACTCCAACATTTCAGTCAAATCTTGAGAGACGACAAGCTTTCACTTTCTACATCTACCTACATCTTCAAATATTTTCTTTGCACTTATACGTAAAACGAAAGTTGCTACAGTACAACAAACAAATTATAAAATTTATCACCTGCATGACTTGGAAGAGACATTTTGAAGAAGAGATGTTTTGGAGAAGCTACATCAATAAGTAGAACCAGAAGAAAGTATTATTTTGCATTATATTACACAATGAGTAACAAACGAATTTTTATGAAAATCTAGACACCCACCTCGGATACAGAAACATGAAATAAAAAATATTGATTCAAATTTTTACAAAATCTTTTATTAAATGTGAAGAAGAGCTATTGTGCAAATATCAGCGTTCAAACAAAAATAACTACACTGAAAATCGGTTATCCGTTCTGGAATTACAATTCCACCAGATAGACAGACAACAAAGGCTTCTAACTTACATAAGCACATCTTTGTTTCATAGCTTTATTATGTTTTATTTACAACAGATTGCAGTAACACATTCTGGAACGCTTTATATCTCATCATTTGTTTGCTGAATATATTTGCAGTAATTTTCACTGCAACTTACTTAAATATGCACATACATAAATTTACTTTAACTATAAATTACTTTCAGTGCTTCCACACGTGTTTTGCTCTCAATTTTTTTTTTGTAGTTCTGTTAACAGAATTTGCAAACATAACGAACGACGGCAAATAGTTTCCAGGAAGTCGCAATGAAGATTAGTATTAACGCGAATTTCAACTGTTGTACTGCGTTTTATGTTTCGCAGAAATAGCCCTGCTAAATTGGACAATTACTCTAAATAGCAAAAGCTAGTTCATGACTTCACTGTCAGTATGGAACAACATCACAAACTGGTCACAGTGCATTTAGGAAAACTTAAACGAATCAAGGTTACTATTGGATTAAATTTTAGTAGTACTTATGCATTAGTATGCTTAGATTTGCAGATGATATACCAGTATGAGCATCAAGCAAGGAGGGGTTAAAGATAGCCTTAAATAAAGTGGAAGCGGTATTAACAAAAAAGGATTGGATAAAAATAAACGAAAGTATAAGAAACATACTGGAATGACAGGGAAGAAAGTAGGGAAAGAGTGAATCAGATAACTCAGGATGGAAGGAGCAGTAGAGATATAAAACAGAGGATAGCGCAGAGTCGAGTCGCCTTTACCGAAAAGAAGTCATCTCTATGTTTGCGAATGGTTAATTTAGTCTGGAGCGAGACGCTGTAGGAGTATGAAGTATGGACGGTTGGTGCAGTGGAAAAGAAAACTTTACAAGCGTCCGAAATGTGGTGTTACAGGCGAATCATGAGGATACCATAAGGGAAGGTTAGAAATGAAGAGGTATTAGAAAGAATAGAAGAACAGGGCTCATTTTGGAAGTCAATAAAGAAATAGGCAAAATAGACTGATAGGGATAGTAAAAGACATATAAACAGAAGAAACAGGAGTTAAGTGGAGTAGAGGT
>NW_020442460.1:3772405-3776843 GCF_000699045.2 Agrilus planipennis | reverse complement strand
ACCTATCTCGACATTGTAAAAAATTCAACCTCCAAAGGGGGGAGGGGTAAAAAGGTGTTGCAATTTTTGTTTGGGACATACTTTATTTGTGGTTCAATTTACTTGAAACTTGGTATATATGCTGTTTCATATTATTATTCAAATGAAAAGAGGTTGCAACGTTTCCATGGGTATATTTTATTTATATTCGGACTTACTCGAAGGTTGCTCATTGTTGAAATGAAGCAAATGCGTGTCTTGGCAATTTATAAAAATCAACCCTTAAGGATGAAATATTGTTGCTACGTTTGTATTTGAAATCTAAGATGGCGACATTACATAAAATTAAAACGTTGTAAGGGTGAATTGGGAGTTAAAAGGTTTTATGTAGAAAAGAATTAATTAATTTCTGCGAGGGAAGCCGCGGGGAAAAGCTAGTATACACATAAAAAACCATTAAATTGCAATTCCAGCAAAGCTCTATTCAAGTAATTACTTTTTTCTAATAAAAACAGAATTCGTTTTAGAATCGCTTCATTTATATACAAGTCCTTTGGTATGAAATCAAGACAGGGAGCTCAGTGATCAAACTTTCAATGAATGGTATATTTCTATTAAATCCAACCACTATAACGGCGTAGATCCACAAGAAGTACGTTCCCGATTCACTTCCATTAATAACACAACAAGAGTTACTGTCACAGTCCGTATTTTACATTTATTAACGGTACCTCTTTCCACTTACGTACAAGGTACCTTCAATATAATTTATTCATTACTATCTATGTGCGATCGCCCCGGAGCATTTGCTTGTAAACCATCTCCTGCGCTCACGGAATCGGTTAGACTATTCTCGTACCTTGTTCAATTTGCGCACACAACTGTTATGTTAATGGATGCCTTTCGAGTATCAATTGCATGTATTTACCAGATGTCTTTGTGATGTTCAACAGATTGTAATACTTATTCTTTCATCCTTTTAATCGAATGATTGATTAACGTTGCAAAATTTGCAATTCAAACTGTGTTTTTATAAAATGAATCTGAGTTATATGCACATACATGTAGAAGTACATGACATCGCTTGTGTGGTCGATCATCACGTACACAAAACACACAAAACATCTTGACTTAACTTCGCAATATTCATTTTTTAAGAAATAGTGACTCCACGACTGCACCTCATGCTTCTATAGTAGTTTCGGAATTCAAAACTGTGCTCAATTTACTCATATGGGCTGAATCCAGTCTGTGCAGTGTCTGACCCTGGTTCCGACTCCTTACTCAAAAAAGAAAGGAAAAAGACAATTTTTACAAACGACATCGTATTGTCTAATCTTTCTTGATAACAAGCCAGAATACCCTCGTTTCGCTCAGAAAAACTATAGATATCGTTTCAGAAAGTTCTAGAACCTTCTAGAAGATTCCAAAACATTCTCGAACCCTATAGATGTAGAGCATTCAGAAATTTGTGTCGTCCTGTAACGTTTTGACCAGACGTCAGAACTCAATTAACCCATTTACTGAATCTCTGTGTAGAGTCCTTTGAGGCGATGGTCTTTTAACTTCCATATCTTTGGAATCAACCCGAACAGTAGTAAATTGAAATCTTCTCCATGGACAAGGAATAGAACGCTATCATAACACATAACCCTCATCATGAAGCTGAACAATTCTCCGTAGATGGCGTTCGTTAAGCTGTGTGTAGTTAATTAATCATCTAATGGCCAGTAACCAGCCGCATCCTAGATTGGTCAGAATTCTGAACCTTCTAGAAAATTCTAAAATATTCTCGAACCCTGTAGATGTAGAGCACTCAGAAAAAATCTGTGTCATCCTGTAACGTTCTGACCAGACGTCAGAACTCAATTAACCCATTTACTGATTCTCTATATGGAGTCCTTTGAGGCAATGGTCTTTTAACTCCCATATCTTTGGAATCAATCTCTACAGCTGTCAATTGAGATCTTCTTCATGGACAAGGAATAGACCGCTATCATAGCACATAACCCTCCTCATGAGGCTGAACAATTCTCCACAGATGGCGTTCGTTAAGCTGTGTGTAGTCATTTATTCATCTAATAGCCAGTAACCAGCAGCATCCTAGAGTTTCGACCTTACAACTGTTGCTGAGGAGTTTATACAGTATTTCAGGATTCTCTTATAACAGGATTAGTCAAATGAACCCAAGGAACGTTGCGTAAACGTTGTTGGGGAATGTTTTTGTGTAATCGATGTTACCACCTTACGCCGAACAGAGCCGGTAACAAAAATAGTACACAACCACGTTCTAGAATTACATTTCGACCAGTAAAATCAATCGAGCCGTGTAACGTGGAGTGGTAACCATGGTGACCGCGCTCATTCATCCCGTTTAACAGCAAAATCCCCTCCAATTCAACCGTCGTCGTGATAAACTCATACAACTCCCGTAGTTACGTTGAGCATGTGTCTGTGTATGTGTACGAGTGTGTGTGTAGACGTACCTTATAAACGGAAGCAACAATGGATATACAATCAATAGATCTGGCAGCTCGTGGCAAAGTTTCAAACTCGTATCTGTAGATCTCTATTAGCAATAAGGAATTCAATTCACTAGATATTTCTATCAGCAACTTACGAATAGAGGTTTGAGTTTCGGATCAAAAGTTCTCATAAGTCCAAGATTAGCTACGAATCAACGTAGCGCAAGATCCAATATACAATTGATACGATATTCATTCGATATCTTCAGGTACTTTAGTAGAAATGTTCAGGACAAAAGTTATTGGATCTAAAGGGGAGACTCATGGTCAAAAATATTTCGTCTTGTAGTGATCATGAGAAATTTTGATCAAAACATACCTAATAGTTCAACAGCAACCAGTTTGATGACCATTATGATATTGTGTTAAAGAAGTCGAATTCCACTACATCTCCAAACACTTCCTTGTAGAATGGATGAAGTTTACACTCCAACATTTCAGTCAAATCTTGAGAGACGACAAGCTTTCACTTTCTACATCTACCTACATCTTCAAATATTTTCTTTGCACTTATACGTAAAACGAAAGTTGCTACAGTACAACAAACAAATTATAAAATTTATCACCTGCATGACTTGGAAGAGACATTTTGAAGAAGAGATGTTTTGGAGAAGCTACATCAATAAGTAGAACCAGAAGAAAGTATTATTTTGCATTATATTACACAATGAGTAACAAACGAATTTTTATGAAAATCTAGACACCCACCTCGGATACAGAAACATGAAATAAAAAATATTGATTCAAATTTTTACAAAATCTTTTATTAAATGTGAAGAAGAGCTATTGTGCAAATATCAGCGTTCAAACAAAAATAACTACACTGAAAATCGGTTATCCGTTCTGGAATTACAATTCCACCAGATAGACAGACAACAAAGGCTTCTAACTTACATAAGCACATCTTTGTTTCATAGCTTTATTATGTTTTATTTACAACAGATTGCAGTAACACATTCTGGAACGCTTTATATCTCATCATTTGTTTGCTGAATATATTTGCAGTAATTTTCACTGCAACTTACTTAAATATGCACATACATAAATTTACTTTAACTATAAATTACTTTCAGTGCTTCCACACGTGTTTTGCTCTCAATTTTTTTTTTGTAGTTCTGTTAACAGAATTTGCAAACATAACGAACGACGGCAAATAGTTTCCAGGAAGTCGCAATGAAGATTAGTATTAACGCGAATTTCAACTGTTGTACTGCGTTTTATGTTTCGCAGAAATAGCCCTGCTAAATTGGACAATTACTCTAAATAGCAAAAGCTAGTTCATGACTTCACTGTCAGTATGGAACAACATCACAAACTGGTCACAGTGCATTTAGGAAAACTTAAACGAATCAAGGTTACTATTGGATTAAATTTTAGTAGTACTTATGCATTAGTATGCTTAGATTTGCAGATGATATACCAGTATGAGCATCAAGCAAGGAGGGGTTAAAGATAGCCTTAAATAAAGTGGAAGCGGTATTAACAAAAAAGGATTGGATAAAAATAAACGAAAGTATAAGAAACATACTGGAATGACAGGGAAGAAAGTAGGGAAAGAGTGAATCAGATAACTCAGGATGGAAGGAGCAGTAGAGATATAAAACAGAGGATAGCGCAGAGTCGAGTCGCCTTTACCGAAAAGAAGTCATCTCTATGTTTGCGAATGGTTAATTTAGTCTGGAGCGAGACGCTGTAGGAGTATGAAGTATGGACGGTTGGTGCAGTGGAAAAGAAAACTTTACAAGCGTCCGAAATGTGGTGTTACAGGCGAATCATGAGGATACCATAAGGGAAGGTTAGAAATGAAGAGGTATTAGAAAGAATAGAAGAACAGGGCTCATTTTGGAAGTCAATAAAGAAATAGGCAAAATAGACTGATAGGGATAGTAAAAGACATATAAACAGAAGAAACAGGAGTTAAGTGGAGTAGAGGT
>NW_020442460.1:3718266-3771248 GCF_000699045.2 Agrilus planipennis | reverse complement strand
ACCTATCTCGACATTGTAAAAAATTCAACCTCCAAAGGGGGGAGGGGTAAAAAGGTGTTGCAATTTTTGTTTGGGACATACTTTATTTGTGGTTCAATTTACTTGAAACTTGGTATATATGCTGTTTCATATTATTATTCAAATGAAAAGAGGTTGCAACGTTTCCATGGGTATATTTTATTTATATTCGGACTTACTCGAAGGTTGCTCATTGTTGAAATGAAGCAAATGCGTGTCTTGGCAATTTATAAAAATCAACCCTTAAGGATGAAATATTGTTGCTACGTTTGTATTTGAAATCTAAGATGGCGACATTACATAAAATTAAAACGTTGTAAGGGTGAATTGGGAGTTAAAAGGTTTTATGTAGAAAAGAATTAATTAATTTCTGCGAGGGAAGCCGCGGGGAAAAGCTAGTATACACATAAAAAACCATTAAATTGCAATTCCAGCAAAGCTCTATTCAAGTAATTACTTTTTTCTAATAAAAACAGAATTCGTTTTAGAATCGCTTCATTTATATACAAGTCCTTTGGTATGAAATCAAGACAGGGAGCTCAGTGATCAAACTTTCAATGAATGGTATATTTCTATTAAATCCAACCACTATAACGGCGTAGATCCACAAGAAGTACGTTCCCGATTCACTTCCATTAATAACACAACAAGAGTTACTGTCACAGTCCGTATTTTACATTTATTAACGGTACCTCTTTCCACTTACGTACAAGGTACCTTCAATATAATTTATTCATTACTATCTATGTGCGATCGCCCCGGAGCATTTGCTTGTAAACCATCTCCTGCGCTCACGGAATCGGTTAGACTATTCTCGTACCTTGTTCAATTTGCGCACACAACTGTTATGTTAATGGATGCCTTTCGAGTATCAATTGCATGTATTTACCAGATGTCTTTGTGATGTTCAACAGATTGTAATACTTATTCTTTCATCCTTTTAATCGAATGATTGATTAACGTTGCAAAATTTGCAATTCAAACTGTGTTTTTATAAAATGAATCTGAGTTATATGCACATACATGTAGAAGTACATGACATCGCTTGTGTGGTCGATCATCACGTACACAAAACACACAAAACATCTTGACTTAACTTCGCAATATTCATTTTTTAAGAAATAGTGACTCCACGACTGCACCTCATGCTTCTATAGTAGTTTCGGAATTCAAAACTGTGCTCAATTTACTCATATGGGCTGAATCCAGTCTGTGCAGTGTCTGACCCTGGTTCCGACTCCTTACTCAAAAAAGAAAGGAAAAAGACAATTTTTACAAACGACATCGTATTGTCTAATCTTTCTTGATAACAAGCCAGAATACCCTCGTTTCGCTCAGAAAAACTATAGATATCGTTTCAGAAAGTTCTAGAACCTTCTAGAAGATTCCAAAACATTCTCGAACCCTATAGATGTAGAGCATTCAGAAATTTGTGTCGTCCTGTAACGTTTTGACCAGACATCAGAACTCAATTAACCCATTTACTGAATCTCTGTGTAGAGTCCTTTGAGGCGATGGTCTTTTAACTTCCATATCTTTGGAATCAACCCGAACAGTAGTAAATTGAAATCTTCTCCATGGACAAGGAATAGAACGCTATCATAACACATAACCCTCATCATGAAGCTGAACAATTCTCCGTAGATGGCGTTCGTTAAGCTGTGTGTAGTTAATTAATCATCTAATGGCCAGTAACCAGCCGCATCCTAGATTGGTCAGAATTCTGAACCTTCTAGAAAATTCTAAAATATTCTCGAACCCTGTAGATGTAGAGCACTCAGAAAAAATCTGTGTCATCCTGTAACGTTCTGACCAGACGTCAGAACTCAATTAACCCATTTACTGATTCTCTATATGGAGTCCTTTGAGGCAATGGTCTTTTAACTTCCATATCTTTGGAATCAACCCGAACAGTAGTAAATTGAAATCTTCTCCATGGACAAGGAATAGAACACTATCATAGCACATAGCCCTCCTCATGAGGCTGAACAATTCTCCACAGATGGCGTTCTTTAAGCTGTGTGTAGTCATTTATTCATCTAATAGCCAGTAACCAGCAGCATCCTAGAGTTTCGACCTTACAACTGTTGCTGAGGAGTTTATACAGTATTTCAGGATTCTCTTATAACAGGATTAGTCAAATGAACCCAAGGAACGTTGCGTAAACGTTGTTGGGGAATGTTTTTGTGTAATCGATGTTACCACCTTACGCCGAACAGAGCCGGTAACAAAAATAGTACACAACCACGTTCTAGAATTACATTTCGACCAGTAAAATCAATCGAGCCGTGTAACGTGGAGTGGTAACCATGGTGACCGCGCTCATTCATCCCGTTTAACAGCAAAATCCCCTCCAATTCAACCGTCGTCGTGATAAACTCATACAACTCCCGTAGTTACGTTGAGCATGTGTCTGTGTATGTGTACGAGTGTGTGTGTAGACGTACCTTATAAACGGAAGCAACAATGGATATACAATCAATAGATCTGGCAGCTCGTGGCAAAGTTTCAAACTCGTATCTGTAGATCTCTATTAGCAATAAGGAATTCAATTCACTAGATATTTCTATCAGCAACTTACGAATAGAGGTTTGAGTTTCGGATCGAAAGTTCTCATAAGTCCAAGATTAGCTACGAATCAACGTAGCGCAAGATCCAATATACAATTGATACGATATTCATTCGATATCTTCAGGTACTTTAGTAGAAATGTTCAGGACAAAAGTTATTGGATCTAAAGGGGAGACTCATGGTCAAAAATATTTCGTCTTGTAGTGATCATGAGAAATTTTGATCAAAACATACCTAATAGTTCAACAGCAACCAGTTTGATGACCATTATGATATTGTGTTAAAGAAGTCGAACAACACCACATCTACAAACACTTCCTTGTAGAATGGATGAAGTTTACACTCGCAACATTTCAGCCAAATCTTGAGAGACGACAAACTTTCACTTTCTACATCTACCTACATCTTCAAATATTTTCTTTGCACTTATACGTAAAACGAAAGTTGCTACAGTACAACAAACAAATTATAAAATTTATCACCTGCATGACTTGGAAGAGACATTTTGAAGAAGAGATGTTTTGGAGAAGCTACATCAATAAGTAGAACCAGAAGAAAGCATTATTTTGCATTATTTTACACAATGAGTAACAAACGAATTTTTCCGAAAATATAGACACCCACCTCGGATAAAGAAACATGAAATAAGAAATATTGGTTCAGATTTTTACAAAATCTTTTATTAAATGTGAAGAAGAGCTATTGTGCAAATATCAGCGTTCAAACAAAAATAACTACACTGAAAATCGGTTATCCGTTCTGGAATTACAATTCCACCAGATAGACAGACAACAAAGGCTTCTAACTTACATAAGCACATCTTTGTTTCATAGCTTTATTATGTTTTATTTACAACAGATTGCAGTAACACATTCTGGAACGCTTTATATCTCATCATTTGTTTGCTGAATATATTTGCAGTAATTTTCACTGCAACTTACTTAAATATGCACATACATAAATTTACTTTAACTATAAATTACTTTCAGTGCTTCCACACGTGTTTTGCTCTCAATTTTTTTTTTGTAGTTCTGTTAACAGAATTTGCAAACATAACGAACGACGGCAAATAGTTTCCAGGAAGTCGCAATGAAGATTAGTATTAACGCGAATTTCAACTGTTGTACTGCGTTTTATGTTTCGCAGAAATAGCCCTGCTAAATTGGACAATTACTCTAAATAGCAAAAGCTAGTTCATGACTTCACTGTCAGTATGGAACAACATCACAAACTGGTCACAGTGCATTTAGGAAAACTTAAACGAATCAAGGTTACTATTGGATTAAATTTTAGTAGTACTTATGCATTAGTATGCTTAGATTTGCAGATGATATACCAGTATGAGCATCAAGCAAGGAGGGGTTAAAGATAGCCTTAAATAAAGTGAAAGCGGTATTAACAAAAAAGGATTGGATAAAAATAAACGAAAGTATAAGAAACATACTGGAATGACAGGGAAGAAAGTAGGGAAAGAGTGAATCAGATAACTCAGGATGGAAGGAGCAGTAGAGATATAAAACGGAGGATAGCGCAGAGTCGAGTCGCCTTTACCAAAAAGAAGTCATCCCTATGCTCGCGAATGATTAATTTAGTCTGGAGCGAGACGCTGTAGGAGTGTGAAGTATGGATGGTTGGTGCAGCGGAAAAGAAAACTTTACAAGCGTCCGAAATGTAGTGTTACAGGCTAATCATGAGGATACCGTGGATAGAGAAGGTTAGAAATGAAGAGGTATTAGAAAGAATAGAAGAGCAGGGCTCATTTTGGAAGTCAATAAGAAATAGGCAAGATAGGTTGATAGGGATAGTAAAAGACATATAAACAGAAGAAACAGAAGTTAAGTGGAGTAGAGGTAGACCCAGATGAGACTACTGTTCACAATTAGTTAAGGATGAGGATGTTCTAGTGTTAGACGAATGAGAAGATTAGCTCATCGCGTATCATATACACAGTTTGATATCTTTTCATCTGCTCCAACGTTACACCTGATGCTTGTATACTATGAAAGACATGTAAAAATTAAAAAAAAAATAAATACATTCAGGTGTTTCACTGTTGCTTGGCTTTATGTTGTAATAGTTTTAATACCTTTACTTTAACCAGAACCATTAATTCTTCCTATTGATGTAACAGTTTACCATTCATGGGATAGGCTGGCGTGTATGCAAATAGCGGATAACGAGCTAAGACAAGGTCAGTTTGTGGTTTTGTTTTCTTTTGAACTCGAAGTTCATCATAATGACGAACTCTGTGCAATGCAATGAGTAGTCTAGTGTATAGCCTGACCCACAACAAACACTCGATCTGAAAGGTCAGCATGACTGGGACGTTTTCCGGACCCACTTCGAATGAAAATTCATTAAAGAAACTCGCATAATGAAAACGGCACTATTAATAAATGATTGAAAATAAAATAGAATTGCTATGCTTATTTATTCCTTTTGAATGATGCCCACAATGATTCTTAAAATATATGACATTTGTTCATGAAAAGGCCTTTCTAAATCAGAGTAATCATTGACTCATTTTGGTTGGACCCAAAATGGCAGGCAGATGATGATGATAACACCTATATCTTTAGCGTTCTACATATAGAAATGAAAACAGGAAACTACACAACTAAAACCATTGTCAGTGGTTTTTTCATATATATGGATTAATCGAAAATGATCACATACAAGTTGTATTTTCGAAAGCATTTGCTTTGAAGATCAACCATTATCCAACAAACATTAAGAAACAATTTTTGATTGATAATAAAAATAGGACAACTAGAAATATTAAATTTAATTCCTTGGTCTGAAATTATTAGACGCCGATCACAATTTCAACTTTATTATCTCAACAACGCTCCATAAATAGTCTCAATAAACGACTGAAAAAAAAACTAAAACTTTTGGGTGTTTCATTCCCACCAGTCACTAATGCTGGTGGGCGGGCAGTCCCTCCGAACTACGCCGGAAGGCCCTCTTCAGCCTGCTTTCAGGAATCGTGGGAATGGGTGGGTGGTGGTTCGGGTGAGAAAGATGAGACGGACGAAATGAAGACAGAAGAGAATGAAAAATTATCTGTGGAATATTTCTGCCCCAGCATTTGCCGAAGTGATCCACGGAAACCACAGAAAAACATGGACCAAGACAGACGGACCCGGAATCGAACCGACATCCTCCCGAATGCTAGGTCATGCCGCTCGGCCATGCTGGTGACCAAACCGAAGAACCTCCTAAACAGCAAGATTATATAATATTCAAATAGAGGCAGTGTATCGACATCTGGCGGGTATATGCTGCTACTGAAGTATTTCAAGATCCAGACAAGACATTACTAAGACTATGGTAGCTTCGATGATTGTCTGACCAAGAACTTACTCGTTGATTTAGGTTCTTATCACGCACCGCCGATTCAGTTAGACAACTTGAAGTACCTTAGCAAGGTCTTGTCTACATCTATCTATATACGAAATACTTCAGTAGCAGTAAATATCCACTAGATGGCAATATACTGCAACTAATTTGGATATAACATTGAATCTTTCCCAGACAAGATATAAATGGCAGAAATTGCAGATATGTAGATATGTTAAATAAAATGCAAACGCAATGAACTTTGAAACAAAATATTAAACGCACCACTTAGATTTAATTAAAATGCATGGTAACAAGTAAATGATAATGACACTCAATACCTATTTTTTGTGTAATCCACAAGGCGTTACGTATAGTAAACATTATTATTAAATGTACATTATGCCGTAAGCGAGTACACGTAATATGTACAAGTTATTGCTGCATTTGTACACACGTACCGTTAAATGCAATTGCATATTCATAAACGTACATTTTAATAATAGAAGCAAATGCAGTGTGATTAATGTAATAGGCGACACGCATTTTGAGTTTATGTGTGTTTACAATGCTAGAAGTAACAGGGTCAACAGTACCATTCTATTATTTCCATAAAACATTGTAGTGGGTGCACACAAACAAGAAAAATCGACATAGAGCATTAAACTGGTGACATGCATTATATTCTTACCAAAAAAAAAACTAAAGATATTGCGATCCGTCAAATGGGAGGAGCCTAAAAACATGGCGCCGATTAGGGAAAATTTATCGTAGTTCCTATAGTGTACCGTGCAATTTCCAAGTTTTTAAATTACGATAAAATGATAAGTATTGACAAAATATGTGATTGGGCTGACACAAAGCCTCGGAAAGGAAATTTCGTTGAAGGTGAGCGTGTTTTTAATGCCAATCACATTATAAAATTCGGAAATACCAAATTCCGTCAAGTTTACTGCCTACGTTTTACAAACTTCAGATTTAAAAAGTGATTCACGTTATATAATTGGTGAGGTGATTCTGGGTGATTTAAGCGATATCATATCAATGACTTGCACATGCAAAGCCGATTTGAGAGAACGTTGCAAACACATTATTGCAACTTTGTTGTATTGCAGCAGGTAGGTTCTTAACCTCAAAATACTTATATCGTATCATTAGAATTGTGTTAAATCAATTACACAGGAATAAATAATTTCTCACTTTATAATTTTAGTATGATTCTAGTTTTAAATATTAAAGTTATGGCTGATGGTAAATACTTGTAGAAATATAATCATGTGTATTAAAATGACGTGAACAAATTTTTATTCCGGAATTCACTTCCTTGATACCTACTGCTTTCATCCAAGCTTCTATTAGTTTACTTTTTTCTCTAATTTTCCGAATATATTTTTTACATATATAAAACATTAGTTTTTATTGGAAAGTAGTTAATGTAGGTGAAGAGTGAAGATCTATGTCTGAAGTGCTATTGCAGCTTTTCACTGAACATATTAACTTTTTATTTGATTTAACATTAGAAGAAAACTTTGTCGACTCCATCATCAAAAAAATTTTTACTTTGTTAACGTGTTTTATTATTTTAATAAACGATTTTACAATTTGCGTGCACAGTTCCTATGTAAATTTTTCCCTGATTCGAGTTATAAATTTTGCTACCAGATGGTGTATGCCCATTTGACGAATCCCAATAGGAGTATAAATCTAGAAATGTAGCGTTACTAAGTCGTGTTGGATGATCCGATGCGCAGGAAGGCAATGCGCATCCGTAGGGAATGAGAGTAGCTGAAACGGAACCAGCTAGTCGCATGCGCACTGGTCAAACACATATGAGATATTACCAAGAAGAAAAGAGATATGATCTGCTGTCATACTAACTATAATCGCGAACAAAAAAAATTAATTAATATTCGTTTTCTGTTTACTAATATTCCACTTCAATCCCTGGGTTCACATTTTGAATGCTGTCAATTTCTTTATACATGGAACAGTGAAAGTTATGCCTCCGTCATCCTCATCTCTCCGTCAAAATGATGAGGATGGTACAATAGAAAATGGGTGGGTTTTCGTTTTCGAATGTAAAAAAAAGTACCCATTTTACACTTAACCACAGCTCACTGCGCCTGACCCTGCTTAATTGCATTACGTATTACTTCTTCATTGTATTCGTCACAGTTGGTAGCCGCTCATCATTGTTGATCTTATTCGGCCGGAATATTAATCGCGGTACTGTGAATGAATATGGATTATGGATGAGTGTTCTGCCGAGACGTACGACCGCCATGGGCATGGTTGGTTAGCATTGTCATTGTAATGTGCTTACAGGAATGTACTGCAATACGATTCGGTGTTGATGAAAGATAAGATCGCGAAACCAACACACAGAGGTGTGCTCTAACATCCCGTTGAGTTCGTCTACCTGCTTGCTTTGTTGAATTTTCATTTTAACTCATCCACTTGTCACGATTTTGCTGATTTCTATGCTGCTTGTAGATTTTCGTGGGTATGAAAATGTAAATGTTGTACACAGGGTGCACAAAACACAGGGTGTTGGATTGAGAATTTGTTTGATCCTTCCATGCGCGAATGAGCAAAATTCCACACGACTATAGATTTATGTTATGGGTATTCCGGGTCTTGTGGCTGATTCTTGTGAATTTCATGATGCAATATTCAACTATTTACAGATTTCATTGTCATCTGTGATTATTTCGGTTAGATTCCGGGTCTCAGTTTTTCTGTGGCTTCCTAGAAATATTTAGGGAAATGCCGGGGAAGTACTATTCCATAGATAATCTTTCACTCTTCGAAGTCTTCATTTCGACCGCCCAAAGAATTTAGCCGAACACCATGGCCTAGAGTCTTAAAGGTTTAGACCAATGTTTAGGATCCAGAAACTGGTTCGATTCCGGATCCATCCGTGGTCGTCCGAATTTTTCTATAATTTTCTAGAATGATTTAGGTAAACGCTGGAAAAGTAATATTCCACAGATAATCTTCCACTCTTTTCTGTTTTCACTTCGACCGCCCAAGGAATTCAACCGAGAACTATGACTAATAGTACTAAAGATTTAGACCAATGTTTAGGATCCATGATCCATGACACCGGTTGGGTTCCGGGTCCATCCGTCCTGGTCCAAGTTTTTCTATAATCTTCTAGAAGGATTTAGGTAAATGCTGGAAAATTAATATTCCACAGATAATCTTTCACTCTCTTCTGCATTCATTTCTTCCGTTTCCAAGGAATTCAACCGAGCGTCATGGTCTATAGTCCTAGAGATTTATACCAATGTTTATGATCCATGACACCGGTTGGATTAACGATCCATCCGTCCTGGTTCAAGTTTTTGTATGGTTTTCTAAAATGATTTAGGTAAAAGCTGGGAAAGTAATGTTCCACAGATAATATTTTGATTTTGATTTGATTCTATTCCGTTTCTGTTTGGTCAGTTTCATCTTTCTCAGTCGAACCACTACTCATAATTCCCACGATTCCTAAAAAGAGGTGAAGAGGGCTTTCCGTCCTTTCCTATGACGTAGTCCAGAGGGATTACTTGCCCACCAGCATTAGTATCTAGAGAGGATGACACAGTCAAAAGTTTTTAGTTTGTAAGGTACCCAAGCACAAATACTGGTACAGATTAGATACTAAGTATTTCACTTTTCGTGAGGATACCGAACTAGGTTTTGTATTCAAATTTGAAATTTAGTACCATATTGAGTTACTTAAAGAATAAGGATTGTTTTGTCGATCGCTAACTCTTAAGAGCAAAATTGTTGCAAATCTATTTAAAATGACAGTTTCACTTATCAGTGGCCTTATCATAATACTGGATGGGACTCATTTATTTATAGACTATAGGTATGGTACATTCAACCTCGTGAATAATTTGTGGTTTCATTGCCAACGTCCAGACCCAACCTTATAAAGGTTTGTCCACATAAAGCATTCAATCGATAAAATAAATGGATACCTAACTAACAATTAATTAAAAAATGCGTACGTGATACTGTAGTTGAATGGTCAGCACGCGATCGATGTAATAAGCGTATTTTTGCAGGATTATATTAGTGAGTCAGTCAACGAATTACTTTATTGTCCTTTTGCATTGTTACCCATTGTCTTTATAATCACACTTCATGGAACCGCAGTGTCTTAAAATGGGACCGCCTCGCCCATATGTACGGTACGTATTAAGTAAAACGCAATGCAAGAAAGTACAATTCATAAGTGAACGTTCAAGGTTGAAAAAAGAAAATTATTTTTATTAGTTTTATTCGTTGCATAGTATGAAAATTAATACTGCACACTTGTTGTATAACAGTCAGTTATCTTGTTAAGTTAGGAAATGCTTCATGAGTAGTACCTACATACAAAGTGAAAAGAGATAATCCAATAATCGTAAGCGGTGCCCGTTAGTGATTGGTTAGGTACGCAAAAGATCAGGGTCGGCTTTATAACTTCCTGGCTGGAATTATATCTTTAAACAAACATCCTCCCTCTCTTAATTCCTGAGAATGTTGAATTTTTTGCTTTTTAAGATCTAATGCTGGCAACATGTTCAAATTTTGCTTGTCTGCATCTCTTTCCCTTACACATCAATAGTGTAATGTTAGTCCCTTTTCTTTATTAGTGTCCGCTGCAATTCTCACCTGGCATCTCTTTTCTATATTTGCGATATTCCCTACAACGTCTGTCGTGGGTAAAAGTAGGCGTTGTCAGCAACCGCTCTAGTCTAGTTAATAAGTTAAAAGAAGAAAGTAAATGGGACAGGTTTATTGCAGACTATGCCAATTTTGAATTACATTTAAAAATGGATTTTGCTTTGTGGATGATTATACCGAAACTGTAAATGTGTTGCAGTAGACATTTTCTCACACTGGCGGAGAACATTTCGGTCTTTGAGCCTAACAGTATAGTATTGCATTCTGAAATCAAAATGAATGAATTGGTTCAGTCTACTTTTAACGCACATACACACTACTGGCGATAGTCCAAATCTAAATGAATGTAAGTATGTACGTACGTGTATTTTGAGATTCCAAACAAACGTAGTCTCTTTTACACAGCAACAACTGCTGCCTGCACGTTATTTATTACAGTCTGTTGGCGCAAAACCAAACAACGCCGTAGGAATTCTTCAATTAGTAGGAAATTAAAGTCATTCGGACGCAATTTAACTTTATCCAAGTCCAACTATCACCACGTAATTGAAACACTATCTACTATTTCTACAATGTAGAGTACGGAATTCCCTTGAAAACCAAAACTAAATGAAGTTATTCTTTTCCTTTTGATCATGAAAACGTACTTTCGATATCAAGTTCGAAATAAACAATTGAAAAAAAGTGGGTGGGTCTACTATTTGAGTGTATAATTGGTTGCTTATATTTATTATTATTAGTAGTAAAACTATTGGAAAATGGCCCAGAGCCTTCGCACGGGTACGTTATAGTGGGAATAGTTTCCCCGAAAGGCATGTGTCAAATGTTATGTATTATCAAAAGAGGTACTATCCAAATTTGGACGGGTTACAGCCAGTATTTTCTCATTTATATGATAATCCATAACCATACCGAAATCAGTACCTACATGCGAATTCGTACCCAATTTCTCCAATTTACGATATGCCTGGAATACTCATATTATCTACACCAAGTTGATACGATAAATGAGAATGTACTGATTTAGATATTTTTAAAATTATCTCTAATATGTATTGGATAGCGAAGCCCTGTATGGGTGCGAAACATGGACAGTGGGCGCGGCAGAAAAGAAAAGGTTAGAAGCATTCAAAATGTGGTGTTAAAGGCGAATAATGAGGATATCGTGGATAGACAAGTTAGAAATAGAGATATTAGAAAGAATATGAGAACAGAGG
Organism: Agrilus planipennis; assembly: GCF_000699045.2. Classification (NCBI taxonomy): domain Eukaryota; kingdom Metazoa; phylum Arthropoda; class Insecta; order Coleoptera; family Buprestidae; genus Agrilus; species Agrilus planipennis. The sequence continues at coordinate 3,759,435 of NW_020442460.1, read as the reverse complement.
ACTCTATGGAAGGTCTAGTCAGAAACATATTACAAACGGGAGATAGAAGGGGTAGAGGTAGACCTAGATTAGATTATTGTTCGCAAATAGTTAAGGATGGTAGTTGTTCTAGTTTTTATGCGAAGATTATTTCAGGATAGGAAAGAGTGGAGGTGCAAGTTTAACCAGTCTTAGGACTGACGACCTTATGATGATGATGATGATGATGATGATGCATTGGTAAAATAAAATTAACATCTATTTATTTACCTTAAAAAGGAGTCGTTCATGCAGAAGGTACGAGATATGGAAGAACTCACCTGAAACATAAAAAAACAAATATGTTAATTTAAATTCGGGAGGTAATGAGAAACAATTATATACGTCAGAGAACAATGGGTATAGTGACAACAATAAAATCAAGCGATTATTTAAAGCTCAACAATAACAAAAAAGTCGAGTAATTACGGTAATGTATTATTGAACTGCTAGGGCATCAATCTAGAGAACACAATAGTTGAATGTGTAATTTAATTTTGTTAAAGCATAATTTGAATTGCAGAATACATATTATGCTCACGCTAGCCATTGTAAATAAGGTTTTAAATGTGTCACTTTAGAACATTAGATAACATTATCTAAAATCAGGATAAATATAGATATAGATGTAGGGACCGTCGCTCCGTTGGGGAGGTAACAGATGGGTGAATGAGGTGAAGAACCCCACACCAAACGATGGGCATTGAAGGGTTGAGGCGCCTGGAGAGGAGGGATTGAAGAATCGAATGTAAATAAATAACATGTGTGACGGTTAGTTAGAGAGTGGACGTTCGATGACTTCATTCTGATGATCAAAAAGTAGAGAATAGGAAATTTTCTTTTCTGGTAAACCCACGTTAATGGAAACACTTCGTTCATGCTCTCTTCCTACATAACGTTATGATTCTAAGCAATGAATTAAAAGCAATCGTCATTTAAACTTCAGTTACGTAATCGCAGGTCAAGTTTTGTTGAACGACATGAAGACTGAACAAGACTGATTGCTTAGGATGTTGAAGTTACGTTACAGGAATGAGGAACTAAAAGCTTTTCCCCATCTCCAATCGTAAACTTTCAAAATGGAGCCATCCGACGTCCCTGTATCCCTAAATCTACCCATCAGAAGGCGGTTCCACCATCTACAGATTAACAGTTTATTTATTTTAATTGGATTCTTTAACTCCACCTCTACCTCTCTGCCATCATCGGAGAACATTTCTAACTCTACAAGGTCACTCTTATCGCCTCACTTGCTTTCGTCAATATCTAGACATTCACTAACAAAATTCCGTATTCATCATAACTGGATTTTCCATTTGGTAATTAAAATCGATCAAACAATCGCCTTCGTCATGTACCAATTGCCTACTGGAAATCCATACAGAAGATACATTTCGAACTTCGGTCATCCCAATTCCGGAACTGCTAGAAAAATCAGACGTTACGTCCAATATACACACAGCTTTAGCGACCGGTATCATCGAATGAATTCCACTATTTGGTCGTGATCGAAAGTGTCGATTAAAAAGTGCTTCTAGTTTCGAACATTGACTGATTTTGTGACTAGTTCCGTCTTTAGATTCGAACGCCTCATCCAATCTCTTCAATGTCAGTTTAGCCGTTAAGGAATGACCGCTGGACCCTCGGTTGTAGACTGACTGGATTGCGCTTGCCAACCAACAATATGCGATGAACAATAAAAAAAAAAAGTAAGACAAAAAGCACCGCATTTTTCCGGCGTCGCTTTATCGAACCAAACCGAATCGAGCGGAGCCAGTGATCCAAATGAAGGCTGTTGGAAGATCGAATGTTTGTAAGTGAATAACGGCCACTGTCGAAGCGAACCGCTGTACAGTAGCGAGACCATGGCGTGATTGAGTCGCAAGAATGTTACTGTTGCTATATGTTACTTATTATGCTTACACTCCTGCTGCTGCTGCTGCTGCTGCTAGTGCTTTGTGTAATGTACCATACGTGCATGCTCATACAGTCCTACCTACTTATTACATTATACAAATGTAGTAACAATATACCGCCAACTTGCACTCCACTGATACATTTCCGCAGTCATTATTATAATTTAATACTGAATAAAACCTGACAAGGGCGATTTTCGATTAAATCAGCGCATCGAATGTTCTGGACCACCAAGCTCGTTAATTAGGAACATCTTGGGTGAATACCATAAATATTAATGCATAGTGGTCAAAAATCCTCATGTTTTTGCCAATCAACTCATAGGCTCATAGACATGTACTACTTTTCAAAGAGCATTCATCATCTACGTACGCAAAATTGCTGATCTACTGTAACTTGGATGCTGGTTGCCCCTTTAAGAGTATGTATGAATGGCGATCATCTGACATAATTGTAGGGAGGAAATAGGTCATTGTGCAACAAGTTGAGAAAGTGACAGATTCTAATGAGTTTGAAGATGGGCACGAGATACATTCCGATTATGCTACGAGAACGAGTGAGGAGATTTACGCTTAAATCGAAAGCAAGTACAACAATCCTACGAGTTTTCGTGTGGCATAAAACTCCGGCAGTCCGATTATGCGAATACGGATTATCCGAACTCCGAATTGTCCAAAAAACATGAGGAATGAAATATCACTACTCGTTCAAAATACATTAGGAACTCTTGATTATCCGAAACATTTGAGAACCAGTAATTGGAGTCGGTAATGATTCATCTACATGGTCTTTTTTGAAATTCTTATTGGAAAAAGTGGATGAATGAAGCAATATAACAATTAGTTTCAATGATGCACGGTAATGGAGCGCTGCCTGGAACAATGTTACGAACACCACCATGCTGCAATATTAAACTGGCCCAGAAAGACGTAACTGACCAAGTATAAACATCCTAAGATGTTTGTGAAGATGGTGAGAATTTGTACGAATTAGTAATCAAAGTTAGAAGACCATAGTCGAGAAAATGTTGATAATTGGGAACAGCTAGAAAAGGGTGAATCCTAAGAACTTTCAAACGTTGATCTGATTGAACTAAAGAGTAATACCAGTAGCACTGGAAGCGGAAAGGAGGACAGCAATTGGGAAACAAGTCTTCGAGTAATAAGGCACTAGTGCTTGTTGAAAAGCAACTGGAAACCACTGCAGCAAACGTTCTTTTATAGTAATTTTTGTTAAGTTGATGGAAACTTGTAGTATCTTTATTGGTTCGCCAAGAGCCCCTCGCTGAACATTTAGACAAAAAATTTGGAAAATTCATCATTGTAGATAGGTATGTCATTCTAAAATGAATTGAAGTCATGGAGTAGACTGAAGAAAAAAAATATTTGAAGGATACAATTCTAGCGGCAATTTCAAAGCTTATCGAAAAATCGTTTACGATATGACACTCCCGTGAAGGCGATTAACAAAAAACTTCTAATTAACCATTAAATTCTTCGACGTCGGCGTCGTTGACTTTCTTTAGCACACTGTACACATGTTTCTCATTCCTTATGCTTATATAAATAACTTATTCAAACATTGGTCTTTTACTGGTGTCACACCTTCTAATTAACTATCGTTTAATTATACAGTAATATCACACCTCTCACTGTCAACAACACATTCCAACAGTAGTGGTGATTTTCAAATATTTGGACCATATAATGCTCATTTACTTATTTTGAAATGAAACATATCAATTTGAAACAATACTCAGTAATTGCGTAAACAGAGAGAATGTAGATGTTGTATTTAGTTTTCGTAGTTGGGTTGATACGTTTTGGGTTTTGTTTTCGAGTTCGATGCGTTATGCGAAAGTTCTTATAAAACTCGCAAAATGGCCAGACAATTTTCTGGTAGCTTTTTACTTTACTGTCCAAGGTGTTTCACAAAAGAGAGCGACCTATTTATATCTGGAATTACATTTCGTCGCAATATGGTCTTTCTAAAAGCAACAATGACGATTTTTGTAGTCCCACAGGCATTCTCATTTTCCTGACACTGTTCAAGTTTGTGATGATCAAAACTGGTCTTAATCTTGGACTTGAAAATGCAATATCGAGACCACGGCCAAGACCGAGCGAACTAGACTAAGACTAAAACCAAATCGAACAGACAAGACCAAGACTAAAACTAAAACAGAATATGCAAAACTAAGACCAAATAAGCAAGACTAAACGAAAAATTATCACTTCAGGTGGATTTACGAGTCAAACTATTTGAAGCAACTGTAACATATTCTTTTTTTGGACATTTCAATGATTTTATCTCGTTGAAACGCTAGTTTGACATGACCGTGACTTTATCAGCAAGACAAAGACAAAAAGTATTTGAGTAAGATCAAGACCAAGACAGTCTGTTATAGCCTAACTGATTTCAAAAGCTTTGCAAGTAAAGTTTTCATGAAAATTACTTAAAGGCGAAATGGATTCGTAGATCGGTCTAGACATATACTTGCCAGATTCCAAAACATAAGTGTTTCCTTCCTGTAGGTACCGTGTGGAGATGGAAACTTCTTTTTCCTATATTGAGCAAAGACATTTCAACTTAATTTACATACCTACACAATATCAATCAATTTGGAACATTCTTGATAACAACATTTCAATGAGTTGTATTTTTTTTGAAATGCTGGTTTGTCATGATCGAGACTATATCAGCAGGATAAAGACCAAGACTAGAAGTATGTGAGCAAGACCTAGTCCATGACCAAGACAGTCTGTTATAACCTAACTGATTTCAAAAGCTTTTGCAAGTAAGTTTTCATGAAAACTGTCCCAAGATGAAATGAATTCGTAGACATATACGAGCCGGATTCCAAACACAACTGTTTCCTTCAATTACGAATCCTGTGGAGATGAAAGCTTCTTTTCTCAATATTAGGCATAAACATTTCGACTTTACTATTATATCATGTACTTACATGCCTACACAATATCAATCAATTTGGAACATTCTTGATAATAACATTTCAATGAGTTGCATTTTTTTGAAACGCTGGTGTGACATGGGTCTTATTGAAACATTTTCAAACGATCGTTATCAAGCCATTACCAATTGTATTTGTAATCGCAGGAAATTAAATTCATGAGTCAAGTTCACTGAGAAGGTCGTTCATTTACTGATAGTGACTCCCAACAATACACGTCAGGTTAACACACCTTTTCGAACTCGTGTAGGTCACCTGCTCGATTGAATATTTTAAAGCGTAAACGCAATAAAACCATTAATTTCGTGCAAACAATGCACGAAGGTTACATTAAAAATTGTCTACCACGTTAAAAAACACATAATTGTATGAGCCGAATTCATAACCACACGTAAAGGTAAAACAGTATTAATTTTAAAATTTATATCCCTTTTTATTAGTAGATCACACAAAAAAAATTAACGATTTATAATGTGCGTGCCGCTTTCTCGGTTTATTAGGAATAATCTACTAAATTTCTAATAAATTTGATTCCCTAAACAGTGCCGCCTCTCTCTAATATGTCTGTTTTTTTTTGTTTTTCAACATATATTTTATAATTTTTTTTTTCATTTCACAGTCAATCATCATCTTAAGGCCGTCAGTCCTAAGACTGATTGGACACGCATCTCCACCCTTTCCTAATCTTCGCATTTCCCTAAAACTAGAACATCCCACAATCTTAACAATTTGCGAACAGGAATCTAATCTACAGGCGTAGATAGAGACGGTTAGAAATGAAGAGGTATTAGAAAGAATAAGAGAACAGAGGACTTTATGGAAGTCAATAAGAAATAGGCGAGATAGGTTAGTAGGACACCTTCTCAGGCATGAAAGTCTAGTCAGAGACACATTAGAGGCTGAAATGAATATCAGAAGGGGTAGAGGTAGACCTAGATTAGATTATTGTTGGCAAATAGTTAAAGGAAGTGGGATGTTCTAGTTTCAGGGAAATGCGAAGATTAGCTCAGGATAGGAAAGAGTGGAAGTGCGTGTCCAACCAGTCTTAGGACTGGCGACCTTATAATGATGATGAATCTAATCTAGGTCTACCTCTACTCCTCCTAACTTCTGTTTTTACCTCTAATATGTGGCTGATTAGACCTTCATGCCTAAAAAGGTATCTTACTAACCTATCTCGCCTATCAGTAGTTAGTACAAATTATTATTGAGAGATACAAATTGATGATAATTTTTTTAAAATGATCTTTAAGTATACTTACGCTATACAGAATCGCAACAGTGATATTGTAAAATATTCTAGGTGGTAGTTAGATAAATTTATGTTTACTGAATATGTACAAATGCAAGCTGCGTTACAACCACTTGCGAGGGCAGTTAGACATGCGCAATTTTAAAAAAATGGACCGACGAATGTGCAGCGTCCAGTTGAGGTATAACTGTTGCACTTAGTAGAAGGGCGATTTTACGATTACATTGAAAATGGTAAGTGATATAAATAATCTAACCAGAATCTTATTAATTCCACTGCGAATATCTATACTTGAACATTCAATATTTACATTAATATCTATATACAATCTATTAAAGTATAATTACACAATACTGGAACATTTTGCACTGATTCTGAAATACATCTTCGAAAGGCCACGGTCGTATAGTTGTGTGCAAACAGATACGAGGATCAACACTATGATATACAGCCTCAATTTTTACGAATATACACTAAAAATAGAAGTGACCTAATCGCAACTGGCGAAGCTTAACAAATGATTTGATTCCATTTAAGACACATTACTCCTCATTGACAACACAGATGAGCGTGAAAATTGTACATAAGGCGTCACGTCGACTGCAACATAACATTGCATTTGAAAACAATCACTTTAATTTCAAGGAATTATAATATAATTTTATGTAAAAACAATGAGGATAACAGAAAAAGTAATTTCAAATATCTATTGTCTTGATAATCCAGACCAGAACCTTCAGAGACGTACCTATATGTCCAAAATAACTGTTACAACATACATCAAAACCCAAGATGAATAAAAACACGTGTTCTGAGAGTATAGAATGGCTAATGCTCCACGATGCGGATCTCCAACTATCAGCAAAAGCCTAGAAAACGAACAACAGTACCTACAAGCTTAAACTTAATAAATAAATCAGCTGACTTTTTTTGTGATCGTAACATGGAGAAAAGGTCAAGGTTTGAAAACAAAAACAGCCGATAAACGTATCAAAACGTTGCGATGGCACGTAGGAACACCAATCATTAAAGGAGAAGCAAGTCTGCAAGAGAACAATAGAAATTGGATTTCGTTTGGTTTAATTAATATTATTATTATTAAGGANATTAGTAGTAGTAAAACTATTGGAAAATGGCCCAGAGCCTTCGCACGGGTACGTTATAGTGGGAATAGTTTCCCCGAAAGGCATGTGTCAAATGCTATGTATTATCAAAAGAGGTACTATCCAAATTTGGACGGGTTACAGCCAGTATTTTCTCATTTATATGATAATCCATAACCATACCGAAATCAGTACCTACATGCGAATTCGTACCCAATTTCTCCAATTTACGATATGCCTGGAATACTCATATTATCTACACCAAGTTGATACGATAAATGAGAATGTACTGATTTAGATATTTTTAAAATTATCTCTAATATGTATTGGATAGCGAAGCCCTGTATGGGTGCGAAACATGGACAGTGGGCGCGGCAGAAAAGAAAAGGTTAGAAGCATTCAAAATGTGGTGTTAAAGGCGAATAATGAGGATATCGTGGATAGACAAGTTAGAAATAGAGATATTAGAAAGAATATGAGAACAGAGGACTCTATGGAAGGTCTAGTCAGAAACATATTACAAACGGGAGATAGAAGGGGTAGAGGTAGACCTAGATTAGATTATTGTTCGCAAATAGTTAAGGATGGTAGTTGTTCTAGTTTTTATGCGAAGATTATTTCAGGATAGGAAAGAGTGGAGGTGCAAGTTTAACCAGTCTTAGGACTGACGACCTTATGATGATGATGATGATGATGATGATGCATTGGTAAAATAAAATTAACATCTATTTATTTACCTTAAAAAGGAGTCGTTCATGCAGAAGGTACGAGATATGGAAGAACTCACCTGAAACATAAAAAAACAAATATGTTAATTTAAATTCGGGAGGTAATGAGAAACAATTATATACGTCAGAGGACAATGGGTATAGTGACAACAATAAAATCAAGCGATTATTTAAAGCTCAACAATAACAAAAAAGTCGAGTAATTACGGTAATGTATTATTGAACTGCTAGGGCATCAATCTAGAGAACACAATAGTTGAATGTGTAATTTAATTTTGTTAAAGCATAATTTGAATTGCAGAATACATATTATGCTCACGCTAGCCATTGTAAATAAGGTTTTAAATGTGTCACTTTAGAACATTAGATAACATTATCTAAAATCAGGATAAATATAGATATAGATGTAGGGACCGTCGCTCCGTTGGGGAGGTAACAGATGGGTGAATGAGGTGAAGAACCCCACACCAAACGATGGGCATTGAAGGGTTGAGGCGCCTGGAGAGGAGGGATTGAAGAATCGAATGTAAATAAATAACATGTGTGACGGTTAGTTAGAGAGTGGACGTTCGATGACTTCATTCTGATGATCAAAAAGTAGAGAATAGGAAATTTTCTTTTCTGGTAAACCCACGTTAATGGAAACACTTCGTTCATGCTCTCTTCCTACATAACGTTATGATTCTAAGCAATGAATTAAAAGCAATCGTCATTTAAACTTCAGTTACGTAATCGCAGGTCAAGTTTTGTTGAACGACATGAAGACTGAAGAAGACTGATTGCTTAGGATGTTGAAGTTACGTCACTCTTATCGCCTCACTTGCTTTCGTCAATATCTAGACATTCACTAACAAAATTCCGTATTCATCATAACTGGATTTTCCATTTGGTAATTAAAATCGATCAAACAATCGCCTTCGTCATGTACCAATTGCCTACTGGAAATCCATACAGAAGATACATTTCGAACTTCGGTCATCCCAATTCCGGAACTGCTAGAAAAATCAGACGTTACGTCCAACATACACACAGCTTTAGCGACCGGTATCATCGAATGAATTCCACTATTTGGTCGTGATCGAAAGTGTCGATTAAAAAGTGCTTCTAGTTTCGAACATTGACTGATTTTGTGACTAGTTCCGTCTTTAGATTCGAACGCCTCATCCAATCTCTTCAATGTCAGTTTAGCCGTTAAGGAATGACCGCTGGACCCTCGGTTGTAGACTGACTGGATTGCGCTTGCCAACCAACAATATGCGATGAACAATAAAAAAAAAAAGTAAGACAAAAAGCACCGCATTTTTCCGGCGTCGCTTTATCGAACCAAACCGAATCGAGCGGAGCCAGTGATCCAAATGAAGGCTGTTGGAAGATCGAATGTTTGTAAGTGAATAACGGCCACTGTCGAAGCGAACCGCTGTACAGTAGCGAGACCATGGCGTGATTGAGTCGCAAGAATGTTACTGTTGCTATATGTTACTTATTATGCTTACACTCCTGCTGCTGCTGCTGCTGCTGCTAGTGCTTTGTGTAATGTACCATACGTGCATGCTCATACAGTCCTACCTACTTATTACATTATACAAATGTAGTAACAATATACCGCCAACTTGCACTCCACTGATACATTTCCGCAGTCATTATTATAATTTAATACTGAATAAAACCTGACAAGGGCGATTTACGATTAAATCAGCGCATCGAATGTTCTGGACCACCAAGCTCGTTAATTAGGAACATCTTGGGTGAATACCATAAATATTAATGCATAGTGGTCAAAAATCCTCATGTTTTTGCCAATCAACTCATAGGCTCATAGACATGTACTACTTTTCAAAGAGCATTCATCATCTACGTACGCAAAATTGCTGATCTACTGTAACTTGGATGCTGGTTGCCCCTTTAAGAGTATGTATGAATGGCGATCATCTGACATAATTGTAGGGAGGAAATAGGTCATTGTGCAACAAGTTGAGAAAGTGACAGATTCTAATGAGTTTGAAGATGGGCACGAGATACATTCCGATTATGCTACGAGAACGAGTGAGGAGATTTACGCTTAAATCGAAAGCAAGTACAACAATCCTACGAGTTTTCGTGTGGCATAAAACTCCGGCAGTCCGATTATGCGAATACGGATTATCCGAACTCCGAATTGTCCAAAAAACATGAGGAATGAAATATCACTACTCGTTCAAAATACATTAGGAACTCTTGATTATCCGAAACATTTGAGAACCAGTAATTGGAGTCGGTAATGATTCATCTACATGGTCTTTTTTGAAATTCTTATTGGAAAAAGTGGATGAATGAAGCAATATAACAATTAGTTTCAATGATGCACGGTAATGGAGCGCTGCCTGGAACAATGTTACGAACACCACCATGCTGCAATATTAAACTGGCCCAGAAAGACGTAACTGACCAAGTATAAACATCCTAAGATGTTTGTGAAGATGGTGAGAATTTGTACGAATTAGTAATCAAAGTTAGAAGACCATAGTCGAGAAAATGTTGATAATTGGGAACAGCTAGAAAAGGGTGAATCCTAAGAACTTTCAAACGTTGATCTGATTGAACTAAAGAGTAATACCAGTAGCACTGGAAGCGGAAAGGAGGACAGCAATTGGGAAACAAGTCTTCGAGTAATAAGGCACTAGTGCTTGTTGAAAAGCAACTGGAAACCACTGCAGCAAACGTTCTTTTATAGTAATTTTTGTTAAGTTGATGGAAACTTGTAGTATCTTTATTGGTTCGCCAAGAGCCCCTCGCTGAACATTTAGACAAAAGATTTGGAAAATTCATCATTGTAGATAGGTATGTCATTCTAAAATGAATTGAAGTCATGGAGTAGACTGAAGAAAAAAAATATTTGAAGGATACAATTCTAGCGGCAATTTCAAAGCTTATCGAAAAATCGTTTACGATATGACACTCCCGTGAAGGCGATTANGTAATGCTCCAATTGAAAATAAATACTACGTAATGCTTTTTATCAGTGACGGATAATGAGCATTTGAGGATCGATGCATTCGTTTTTATGGGGCTTTTCAAAAAAAGAAAATAGAAGATAGACTATAAGACCAAATAACATATAATATCCAATGTTTACAAGTCATACATAACTAGAATACGGGGTCACTTGCGGGCCCATAAGTCGGGATCCCATGGGGAATTCATCGCCTGCATCACTTGATTAGATCCACCTGTGCAAAGAGCGTCCAAATATGAAAATTGACTAAGCAGCCAAAATTGTGAATTATTTCCTTCAATTTCGCAAAACCATATCACCTCACGACATCCTGGTGCGCTTGTAGATCATACAAATTTAAATTGGCTTGAACCACTGTATAGACCAAAATGATGCGCGTCCAAATTTGAAAATTGGTTAGGAAGGAACTGAAATTATAGATCATTTCCTTCAATTTCGCAAAACCATGTCACCTCACGACATCCCGATGCGCTTCTAGATCATACAAATATAAACTGGCTTGAACCACTGTATAGACCAAAATAATGCCTGTCCAAATTTGAAAATTGGTTAGAAAGGAGCCGAAGTTATGAATTATTGTCTTCAGAAACATTTTCGTCAAAGCATTTACTACAGCCTGTCGCGCTTTTCTATCACATAGAAAGTAAAGTTGACCTGAATCCAATGGAAGATCTTGATCATTTGAAGCCTCATGCATAACTTTCCTTGGGGATTCCTGCTGTTCAAGAAAAAGTCGTAACTATAAAAATCCTGAATAACACATAACTTTACAATTGTACATAACTGGGTACAGAGCCATTTGTGGCGCCCGATGCAGAGGGCATCATATGCGTCATCTTAGATCTGCCTCTGCTTCTTATTCCGAGTTTGTTAGAGGTACGTGGAGAAGGCAACGATAAGTAAAAAAAGATTTAAAAACGTTTGGATGTTTCAATCCCACCAGCTGCGAATGCTACTGGGCGGAAAATTCCTCCAGACTATGCCAGAGAGTACTGAGGAAGACCTTCTTTAGTTTCCTTTTAGGAATAGTAGGAATTGATGAGTGCTAGTTAGAGTGAGAAAGATGAGACGGATGAAATGAAGACAGAAGAAAATGAAAGATTATCTATGGAATATTATTGGCTCAGTATTTAATGTGTTCCAAGAGAACCACAGAAACACTTGGACCAAAGCAGACAAACCCGGAATCGAACCGATGTCCTTCCAAATATGAAACAATGGTCTAAACCTCTAGGTCATGTTGCTCAGTGACAAGAGAAATGGAATTAGGATATTTTTATAATTCTGCCCAACATGCCTAACATGCTGTTGCAGATGAACGTTATGGTAGAGAGTCAAAGGATGATGGGATGGGAATATTATTTAAAGGATTATAACAATCACTGCCCCAAAAGCTTATGTAATACCTATTTCGTTCATGAAAAGGAATTTTAGTCAAGATAGATACGGACGTAGTGAATTTACGAGCATTCCCACCGAAATGTATAATTCATTATTCTCCGGGAAAATATACAACAGCGAAATAGTAGGCGTGTGTACTGTTTATAAACACGCAGTCTGTAGTGCGGAGAGATAAAGGTGTGCGATTGCCAACTAACGAAAGAGAAAGAAATAGAGAGAGAGAGAGATAACCTTCGTGGAAACGCCAATGATAGGCCGCTTGGCAACAAGGCTCTGACTTTTGACTCACAATCAGAAATTATCTTTAAAACTTTCGAGCGGCAGCGAAACGAATAGAACAAGTTGCCACGCGAAGGAAACGGAATCAGCGAAATTTTTTTCTAGGACTGTCAACAACTTTATATAACTTCTCAATTGCAAACTGTCCTATCAAAACGTGGAAGCATATCTTTTATACAATTGAGAAGTGAGACAACGTTTGGAGTAAGTACACAAATTCGTCAATGAAGTCGAAACTATAAAATGAAGGTAATCAATAAAATGATGTTGATTCCTGGAAATTTAAAATGTGGGGAAAAACACGACAGTTTTTCATGTTATACTAATGAATGGAATCTTACACCATTTACATTTGTGATGCATTTATTATTTTCTTTACGATAAGACTGTATCAGTAGGTACATAATCTATTTGTGACAGAAGTCAATAAGTACAAGTTATCTCGATCATCTTTACTAGAATTTCACCTGAACAACGCTCACGTAGGTGTACTGTAGAAGATGTACTAAGGAAGAATGTTACATCGGTGGTCACTTTACTGTTCACAGTCAAGAATTACAGCAACATACCCAATTTAATTTCACATTGAACTTCATCAATTCGTCATCGCTATAAGGAGTTTCCAAGTCATCAAAAAAGGGAATGTGATACCTACTTTCCATGACCGTCAACATCATCACATACTCATGTATACCCAAAAAAAGTAGACAATAACGCCTAAAGATAATTGTTCACATTTCTGAGCGAATCTTTGAGTTAGCTCAGTAAATTGGAAGCATGACATTTTTTTGCAAAGCTCGCAAGTAGCTGTAACGTTCGGTTAATATTTGTTCCTACCTGCAAATTGTAAACAACGTTGAAAGGAAGTGGTTCAGGAATATCCATGGCACTTATCCTCAAAAGTAAATAAAACACTTTGGACCAAAATACGAAAATGGATGGTACTGGGAAGGACTGAGGAATTGGTTGGTGGAAGACTACCTTTGGAATTACGCGAAACCGATCCACCGGCTTTGAACAGAAAATTCCGAAACCGATCTAGCTACAACGGATAACAAACTCTGACTGACAAGTGTTTGTTGTGCGCATTGTTGCGCGAACGAAGTTGGCCGTGGAATGAAGCAAAAGCTGTAGAGAGACGACGCCGAGCTCCGTCTTCCTCTAACAAGTGAAAGCTATTCAATATTGTGATTTGGCATCTCTCTTCCTCGTGAACTTGGACAGGTACTACATGAGCAACACATACATGCATACATACCTATATGAACCACATGAAAAATAAGGAAATTCGGGTTCTGAACATTTTTGAAAAAATATGCTTTAATGACAATCCCTGAAGCTGCTACATTGAATTCTAATTGATGAGTGAGAGTCATGAGCGAAATGCAGATACACACTAGATGAATAGACGAGATTCAGCTTCAAAACTGAAAAATCGACAATATCAAAGGGCAGAACTCATTCTTGGAAACCCTTGAAGCGACAAGATGCTTCACCAATCGGATAAATGATGATTACCTTTACTACATCACGTAGATTTCTAGAATTTATTAAACCAATCGTTCATGGTCATCTCGTTTGTTTGGATAAGAACACACAATTATATCTCTATGTATAATTACAAAGGAGGCATTGATGTAGATTCTCAATACGCAAACCGCAAAAGTTGCTCAGTAGAAGAAACAGAAAGGAGCACGTAGTACATCTGACGTAAGAATGATAAAAAATATATAAAACTGAATATGAAGGTACTAAAACTACTACTAAAGCATCTTCTAACATACTAACTTCATCCTTCATATAGATTGAGCCATTATCACTCCCTGAATCTTCCATAATGACATTAGCAGGAAAATTTGAGACTGATCAATGCCGCGTGGGAAGGAAATTACTAGCTCACTCTAATGAGTTGAATTTCCTTCAGACAAAGCTGACTAATTTCTTGTAAGCTTTTAAAACTGAGTTTCTGGAAAATGCTGCCGTGTCCTCTGCTTATCTGCAAATCTTTCGTTATGCTAAGCAAATAGAATCTTCAATGTGTTTCGTCTTCGTATCATGGTATGCTACTGATATGACATATGAAGCACAGGATACGACAACATTACCCAAAAACTGAATCTGTTTTTGGTGCCAAACGATTTTGTTTCATTTTTACAGGATTCGGTACCGTCTTTCTGATATATTTTAATTGCAGATGGTCCGTGTATCAATTCACTGAATACTTCATACAGTTTCATGATAGATCGGCACTTTTGAAGATAAGATTTGCTTGCTATCTAAAAACGTTAACAATCGGCGTGCAATATCCCTATTCGATTCGACTAACTGAAATTTTTCCGACCGCAACGCGCAACTACTGTTGTATTGATAACCATGATAATTAAATAGGTTCCAGCAGGAGCCTGGAAGACCATTCTTGGCATGCTGATTCTGTGGCATGGGCATATGGAGTCCTTTAGAAAGATCAATTTGTATATGTATATTGCATGCTTCATCTACACCATCGCCATCAGTATAGTCACCAGAATGTTTAAACTGGAGAAGATGGTAAACAGAACATCCACGTTTGGATGACTAATAACTTGTTATTTTATCAAAAAACAAACTAACAAAAATTGCTAAGCTAACTCAATCACCGATAAGGGAGCTCTACAACAATCCTCCCTTCGAAGATACTATAATAATACAATATACATATGCCTTAACGATAAGGCAAGCAATAAGTTGATAATTTTGATGTCTGAACGCATCTTTTATGTAATTTTCCAACTCAAAATAAATAAAGAAAAGGCAGAATTCGTCTAACGATAAATCCAATCTTAAACCTTTCACCATTTTTCAAATCCTTCCATTTATAACCATTTTAAATTATACATATACCACCGTCTACATTTTCAAGGAAACTAGAATTTTAAATTTCTGTGAATGAGCCGCGTTTATGTAATTCCATTGAACTACTGCGAACACATTAGGTTATCTAAACTCATTGTTTTCATTTGCTTTTATAATTGTCTCTACATATAACGAATATGTCATACATGACACAAATACGTACTACACCTAGTATAATGTTGTTAATGATGAATCATTTTCATGACTCAAATACTTCATAAGCCGTCTTTGTTGCGTTGTTGGCTTTTAATATGACGAAATAGTGACAATAAAACAAGGAATCTGCAACTTTTGTTGTTTTGAATACGTATTTCATTACTGGCTAAAACATCGGATGGTTACTCTACATTTCATTTGACCAAAACATGGTTACCTAAAAATTGGGTTGATCATTAATGACGCTCTATTCTCATAACGCATGTTTGGAAGTCATTTTAAAGATGTTTGCTGACAAAGTTGGATAAAGTAATGTATTGGGGCTAGAAAGAGTGAATGAGGTGAGAGATCTAATTTTCTCCAAGACCTCACACCAAACGGCATGACCTAGAGGTTTAGACCATTGCTTAGCATTCGGGAGGACGCCGGTTCGATTCCGGGTCCATCTGCCTTGATCCAAGTTTTCCTGTAATTACTTAAGCAAATGCTGGGGCAGTAACAATCCATAGACAATCATTCACCCTCTTATATCTTCATTTCGTCTGTCTCATCTTTGTCATTCCAATCACCACACACACACATTCCCACAGTTCCAAAAAGGAGGTTGAAGAAGGCCTTCTGCCCTACCCTTCTACGTAATCTAAAGGGACTGACCGCTCACCAGAAGTACTAGCTAATGTGAGGGAAAACACCCAAAAGTTTCTTTTTCCTGTTAATGATGTTCAACGCGCAGCCAGTATTGAATTAATTTGAATGAAATTATGAGAGCATGTATTAGGGACGCACGCAAAGTTAGAATTTGCGACAATCAGATCCTAAGGAATAAGGCCGAATGAGGTGTCACATTCGAGAGATGTTTTTTGATTTTTCAAGAAAATCACACTTCTTGAGTTATAAGGGGTCATATACCCTGCAAACGAAGCCACGACGGGTTTTGCTCCTGGACACCGATTTACTGGTAAAATCTGGAAGAGGAGGTCGGATAAATCAATGCATTTGGAGTAGAAAGAATAAGGAAGATGTGTAAAGTAAGCATCTAATTTTCTCTGAAATTATTAATAGGTATTAGATTACCTATTCGTATCTACTGGACGGTGAACAATTTCCACCTGACTGGAAAATTAGGGCAGACCTTATTACCATACAGGCCGAATTTACTAGAACATCTCCGATTATGGAATATTATATATGACCCTAATTAGGGGCTCAGCAGCAACACCCATTTACAGCATGCTCTGTTAAGATCAATATGACTCTGATGTGGACACTCCATTTCAACCCCTTAGAGCTATGCCTCATTTAGCCTGATCTAATCTTAATGGTGATAAACTATCTGAATCTTTCTACGCCATGCTCCTTTAAGGCTCTGACTGGATAACTTGATCAAGGTCAGATTGTGTAACCAAAGGAGGGTAGCCCCAGTCTGACCAAATCTGGCTGCCTATTAGGCCCAGATGTCTTAAGACGTTGCATTTCTGATGTGACCTAGAAAGTCAGATAGTTTGATCAGGGTCAAACTAAGTAATCTACCTAACCATGCGGGGTAGTCCCAACCGAACCAAATGCGATTGTCTGACAGGACCCAAAGGTTTTAAGCGTAACGTTTCTGATTATCCAAAGAAGATTATTTTAACCAACCTCTATTTGGAGTCAGGTAGGTCCTGGTCCAAATATGGGTATGACTTCGTCTGGTATCCAATTAAGAAAAATAATTATAAAAGATCGACTAAGAGAAATGTATTTTTAAGACACGGTGACACGTGACTCTGCTAGTCATGTGTCCAGGAAATACAGTTTATGTTAAATTCAGATTTACGCGAAAATATTCCTCGGAACGATTAAGTTATTCCTTCTGCTCGGTCAACTGAATAATGCGATTGTTCAGTATGAATTTAAAAAAATTCAATTTGAAATTAAGATCGATTCCAATCATGCGGGCACGGGTGTTATTTTAAAACTTACGTCACCGCCTCGATTTAAGCGTACACAAGCCATACGAAAAAAAAAAATAAACTCCAACTCTAAAAAATAAACGGAATAGCTAAAAATCACACTTTAGCAAACGCTTTTGGATATTTATCAAAGATTAACCATAAAATAGGAAGAAATTTATTGGCAAGCAAAATTTCAAGTACCTACTTTGTGGTTNAAAACATAAGTGTTTCCTTCCTGTAGGTACCGTGTGGAGATGGAAACTTCTTTTTCCTATATTGAGCAAAGACATTTCAACTTAATTTACATACCTACACAATATATCAATCAATTTGGAACATTCTTGATAACAACATTTCAATGAGTTGTATTTTTTTGAAATGCTGGTTTGTCATGATCGAGACTATATCAGCAGGATAAAGACCAAGACTACAAGTATGTGAGCAAGACCTAGTCCATGACCAAGACAGTCTGTTATAACCTAACTGATTTCAAAAGCTTTTGCAAGTAGTTTTCATGAAAACTGCCCAAAGATGAAATGAATTCGTAGACATATACGAGCCGGATTCCAAAACACAATTGTTTCCTTCCTTTACGAATCCTGTGGAGATGGAAACTTCTTTTCTCAATATTAGGCATAAACATTTT
This sequence comes from Agrilus planipennis, assembly GCF_000699045.2. Classification (NCBI taxonomy): domain Eukaryota; kingdom Metazoa; phylum Arthropoda; class Insecta; order Coleoptera; family Buprestidae; genus Agrilus; species Agrilus planipennis. Next base: position 3,741,146 of record NW_020442460.1, on the reverse strand, counting down.
GACTTTACTATTATATCATGTACTTACATGCCTACACAATATCAATCAATTTGGAACATTATTGATAACAACATTTCAATGAGTTGTATTTTTTTGAAACGCTGGTTTGACATATCAGCAGGATAAAGACCAAGACTAGAAGTATGTGAGCAAGACCTAGTCCATGACCAAGACAGTCTGTTATAACCTAACTGATTTCAAAAACTTTTGCAAGTAGTTTTCATGAAAACTGCCCAAAGATGAAATGAATTCGTAGACATATACAAGCCGGATTCCAAAACACAATTGTTTCCTTCCTTTACGAATCCTGTGGAGATGGAAGCTTCTTTTCTCAATATTAGGCATAAACATTTCGACTTAACTATTATATCAAGTACTTACATGCCTACACAATATCAATTAATTTGGAACATTCTTGATAATAACATTTCAATGAGTTGTATTTTTTTGAAACGCTGGTTTGACATGATCGACACTATATCAGCAGGATAAAGACCAAGACTAGAAGTATGTGAGCAAGACCTAGTCCGTGACCAAGACAGTCTGTTATAACCTAACTGATTTCAAAAGCTTTTGCAAGTAAAGTTTCATGAAAACTGCCCCAAGATGAAATGAATTCGTAGACATATACGAGCCGGATTCCAAACACAACTGTTTCCTTCAATTAGGAATCCTGTGGAGATGGAAACTTCTTTTTTCAATATTAGGCATAAACATTTCGACTTTACTATTATATCATGTACATACATGCCTACACAATATCAATTAATTTGGAACATTCTTGATAATAACATTTCAATGAGTTGCATTTTTTTGAAACGCTGGTGTGACATGGGTCTTATTGAAACATTTTCAAACGATCGTTATCAAGCCATTACCAATTGTATTTCTAATCGCAGGAAATTAAATTCATGAGTCAAGTTCACTGAGAAGGTCGTTCATTTACTGATAGTGACTCCCAACAATACACGTCAGGTTAACACACCTTTTCGAACTCGTGTAGGTCACCTGCTCGATTGAATATTTTAAAGCGTAAACGCAATAAAACCATTAATTTCGTGCAAACAATGCACGAAGGTTACATTAAAAATTGTCTACCACGTTAAAAAACACATAATTGTATGAGCCGAATTCATAACCACACGTAAAGGTAAAACAGTATTAATTTTAAAATTTATATCCCTTTTTATTAGTAGATCACACAAAAAAAATTAACGATTTATAATGTGCGTGCCGCTTTCTCGGTTTATTAGGAATAATCTACTAAATTTCTAATAAATTTGATTCCCTAAACAGTGCCGCCTCTCTCTAATATGTCTGTTTTTTTTTGTTTTTCAACATATATTTTATAATTTTTTTTTTCATTTCACAGTCAATCATCATCTTAAGGCCGTCAGTCCTAAGACTGATTGGACACGCATCTCCACCCTTTCCTAATCTTCGCATTTCCCTAAAACTAGAACATCCCACAATCTTAACAATTTGCGAACAGGAATCTAATCTACAGGCGTAGATAGAGACGGTTAGAAATGAAGAGGTATTAGAAAGAATAAGAGAACAGAGGACTTTATGGAAGTCAATAAGAAATAGGCGAGATAGGTTAGTAGGACACCTTCTCAGGCATGAAAGTCTAGTCAGAGACACATTAGAGGCTGAAATGAATATCAGAAGGGGTAGAGGTAGACCTAGATTAGATTATTGTTGGCAAATAGTTAAAGGAAGTGGGATGTTCTAGTTTCAGGGAAATGCGAAGATTAGCTCAGGATAGGAAAGAGTGGAAGTGCGTGTCCAACCAGTCTTAGGACTGACGACCTTATAATGATGATGAATCTAATCTAGGTCTACCTCTACTCCTCCTAACTTCTTTTTTTACCTCTAATATGTGGCTGATTAGACCTTCATGCCTAAAAAGGTATCNATAACGCCTAAAGATAATTGTTCACATTTCTGAGCGAATCTTTGAGTTAGCTCAGTAAATTGGAAGCATGACATTTTTTTGCAAAGCTCGCAAGTAGCTGTAACGTTCGGTTAATATTTGTTCCTACCTGCAAATTGTAAACAACGTTGAAAGGAAGTGGTTCAGGAATATCCATGGCACTTATCCTCAAAAGTAAATAAAACACTTTGGACCAAAATACGAAAATGGATGGTACTGGGAAGGACTGAGGAATTGGTTGGTGGAAGACTACCTTTGGAATTACGCGAAACCGATCCACCGGCTTTGAACAGAAAATTCCGAAACCGATCTAGCTACAACGGATAACAAACTCTGACTGACAAGTGTTTGTTGTGCGCATTGTTGCGCGAACGAAGTTGGCCGTGGAATGAAGCAAAAGCTGTAGAGAGACGACGCCGAGCTCCGTCTTCCTCTAACAAGTGAAAGCTATTCAATATTGTGATTTGGCATCTCTCTTCCTCGTGAACTTGGACAGGTACTACATGAGCAACACATACATGCATACATACCTATATGAACCACATGAAAAATAAGGAAATTCGGGTTCTGAACATTTTTGAAAAAATATGCTTTAATGACAATCCCTGAAGCTGCTACATTGAATTCTAATTGATGAGTGAGAGTCATGAGCGAAATGCAGATACACACTAGATGAATAGACGAGATTCAGCTTCAAAACTGAAAAATCGACAATATCAAAGGGCAGAACTCATTCTTGGAAACCCTTGAAGCGACAAGATGCTTCACCAATCGGATAAATGATGATTACCTTTACTACATCACGTAGATTTCTAGAATTTATTAAACCAATCGTTCATGGTCATCTCGTTTGTTTGGATAAGAACACACAATTATATCTCTATGTATAATTACAAAGGAGGCATTGATGTAGATTCTCAATACGCAAACCGCAAAAGTTGCTCAGTAGAAGAAACAGAAAGGAGCACGTAGTACATCTGACGTAAGAATGATAAAAAATATATAAAACTGAATATGAAGGTACTAAAACTACTACTAAAGCATCTTCTAACATACTAACTTCATCCTTCATATAGATTGAGCCATTATCACTCCCTGAATCTTCCATAATGACATTAGCAGGAAAATTTGAGACTGATCAATGCCGCGTGGGAAGGAAATTACTAGCTCACTCTAATGAGTTGAATTTCCTTCAGACAAAGCTGACTAATTTCTTGTAAGCTTTTAAAACTGAGTTTCTGGAAAATGCTGCCGTGTCCTCTGCTTATCTGCAAATCTTTCGTTATGCTAAGCAAATAGAATCTTCAATGTGTTTCGTCTTCGTATCATGGTATGCTACTGATATGACATATGAAGCACAGGATACGACAACATTACCCAAAAACTGAATCTGTTTTTGGTGCCAAACGATTTTGTTTCATTTTTACAGGATTCGGTACCGTCTTTCTGATATATTTTAATTGCAGATGGTCCGTGTATCAATTCACTGAATACTTCATACAGTTTCATGATAGATCGGCACTTTTGAAGATAAGATTTGCTTGCTATCTAAAAACGTTAACAATCGGCGTGCAATATCCCTATTCGATTCGACTAACTGAAATTTTTCCGACCGCAACGCGCAACTACTGTTGTATTGATAACCATGATAATTAAATAGGTTCCAGCAGGAGCCTGGAAGACCATTCTTGGCATGCTGATTCTGTGGCATGGGCATATGGAGTCCTTTAGAAAGATCAATTTGTATATGTATATTGCATGCTTCATCTACACCATCGCCATCAGTATAGTCACCAGAATGTTTAAACTGGAGAAGATGGTAAACAGAACATCCACGTTTGGATGACTAATAACTTGTTATTTTATCAAAAAACAAACTAACAAAAATTGCTAAGCTAACTCAATCACCGATAAGGGAGCTCTACAACAATCCTCCCTTCGAAGATACTATAATAATACAATATACATATGCCTTAACGATAAGGCAAGCAATAAGTTGATAATTTTGATGTCTGAACGCATCTTTTATGTAATTTTCCAACTCAAAATAAATAAAGAAAAGGCAGAATTCGTCTAACGATAAATCCAATCTTAAACCTTTCACCATTTTTCAAATCCTTCCATTTATAACCATTTTAAATTATACATATACCACCGTCTACATTTTCAAGGAAACTAGAATTTTAAATTTCTGTGAATGAGCCGCGTTTATGTAATTCCATTGAACTACTGCGAACACATTAGGTTATCTAAACTCATTGTTTTCATTTGCTTTTATAATTGTCTCTACATATAACGAATATGTCATACATGACACAAATACGTACTACACCTAGTATAATGTTGTTAATGATGAATCATTTTCATGACTCAAATACTTCATAAGCCGTCTTTGTTGCGTTGTTGGCTTTTAATATGACGAAATAGTGACAATAAAACAAGGAATCTGCAACTTTTGTTGTTTTGAATACGTATTTCATTACTGGCTAAAACATCGGATGGTTACTCTACATTTCATTTGACCAAAACATGGTTACCTAAAAATTGGGTTGATCATTAATGACGCTCTATTCTCATAACGCATGTTTGGAAGTCATTTTAAAGATGTTTGCTGACAAAGTTGGATAAAGTAATGTATTGGGGCTAGAAAGAGTGAATGAGGTGAGAGATCTAATTTTCTCCAAGACCTCACACCAAACGGCATGACCTAGAGGTTTAGACCATTGCTTAGCATTCGGGAGGACGCCGGTTCGATTCCGGGTCCATCTGCCTTGATCCAAGTTTTCCTGTAATTACTTAAGCAAATGCTGGGGCAGTAACAATCCATAGACAATCATTCACCCTCTTATATCTTCATTTCGTCTGTCTCATCTTTGTCATTCCAATCACCACACACACACATTCCCACAGTTCCAAAAAGGAGGTTGAAGAAGGCCTTCTGCCCTACCCTTCTACGTAATCTAAAGGGACTGACCGCTCACCAGAAGTACTAGCTAATGTGAGGGAAAACACCCAAAAGTTTCTTTTTCCTGTTAATGATGTTCAACGCGCAGCCAGTATTGAATTAATTTGAATGAAATTATGAGAGCATGTATTAGGGACGCACGCAAAGTTAGAATTTGCGACAATCAGATCCTAAGGAATAAGGCCGAATGAGGTGTCACATTCGAGAGATGTTTTTTGATTTTTCAAGAAAATCACACTTCTTGAGTTATAAGGGGTCATATACCCTGCAAACGAAGCCACGACGGGTTTTGCTCCTGGACACCGATTTACTGGTAAAATCTGGAAGAGGAGGTCGGATAAATCAATGCATTTGGAGTAGAAAGAATAAGGAAGATGTGTAAAGTAAGCATCTAATTTTCTCTGAAATTATTAATAGGTATTAGATTACCTATTCGTATCTACTGGACGGTGAACAATTTCCACCTGACTGGAAAATTAGGGCAGACCTTATTACCATACAGGCCGAATTTACTAGAACATCTCCGATTATGGAATATTATATATGACCCTAATTAGGGGCTCAGCAGCAACACCCATTTACAGCATGCTCTGTTAAGATCAATATGACTCTGATGTGGACACTCCATTTCAACCCCTTAGAGCTATGCCTCATTTAGCCTGATCTAATCTTAATGGTGATAAACTATCTGAATCTTTCTACGCCATGCTCCTTTAAGGCTCTGACTGGATAACTTGATCAAGGTCAGATTGTGTAACCAAAGGAGGGTAGCCCCAGTCTGACCAAATCTGGCTGCCTATTAGGCCCAGATGTCTTAAGACGTTGCATTTCTGATGTGACCTAGAAAGTCAGATAGTTTGATCAGGGTCAAACTAAGTAATCTACCTAACCATGCGGGGTAGTCCCAACCGAACCAAATGCGATTGTCTGACAGGACCCAAAGGTTTTAAGCGTAACGTTTCTGATTATCCAAAGAAGATTATTTTAACCAACCTCTATTTGGAGTCAGGTAGGTCCTGGTCCAAATATGGGTATGACTTCGTCTGGTATCCAATTAAGAAAAATAATTATAAAAGATCGACTAAGAGAAATGTATTTTTAAGACACGGTGACACGTGACTCTGCTAGTCATGTGTCCAGGAAATACAGTTTATGTTAAATTCAGATTTACGCGAAAATATTCCTCGGAACGATTAAGTTATTCCTTCTGCTCGGTCAACTGAATAATGCGATTGTTCAGTATGAATTTAAAAAAATTCAATTTGAAATTAAGATCGATTCCAATCATGCGGGCACGGGTGTTATTTTAAAACTTACGTCACCGCCTCGATTTAAGCGTACACAAGCCATACGAAAAAAAAAAATAAACTCCAACTCTAAAAAATAAACGGAATAGCTAAAAATCACACTTTAGCAAACGCTTTTGGATATTTATCAAAGATTAACCATAAAATAGGAAGAAATTTATTGGCAAGCAAAATTTCAAGTACCTACTTTGTGGTTTATATGTTTGTGTAATTACACTTAAATATAAATACACAATAACAACGATGGCAAAATGCGTATTAAGAAAAGGCCAAAGAATTGTAATAATGAAACAGAAACTAAAAAAGATAAGCTCGGGCGCCTCTTTGTCAAAGTAAAGAACAAAAAAAAATCTAGATAACTCAGCCAAAGAAAACTGGAGTTCTCTGATTGAGAGAGAGCTCGACGCTCTCAATTGAAAATAATACCAGAAAAGAAATGCACTAAGATCATTAGGCGTATTAGAAAAGAATCTTTTTACAAAATATACAAGTGTTACCCTAAACAAATGATGGAATCATATTATGGTTATCCACAGAGTCCAAAAACGATAAGGAACTTTGTCCATACTATAAAGGAATTACAGGCAAAGTCTTAGGGGCCCATAAGGTTCCAGGTGGGGCATCAAACAAACCCCCTCGGTAAATGACTTGTTCAATTTACAAATGACCATGTGGTCAATCAACCTGTGCAGTGTGCCAAGTTTTCACACCAAGTATTTACAAAGTACCATTGGTTAGAGTGATACATTACCAAAAAAAAGGTTTACTCACAAAACTTCATTCATCCCACGACTGCGACAGGAAGTGCCCCTGGTCTAAATTTTCCCTAACAGGGCCATTTAAACACATTGTAAAAAGCAAGTATGAAACATGAGAAACTCACATTCATCTCCAAAAAGTAGAAAAATTAGATGCCAGAACAAAAATTCAGCACTGAGTAAAGCGCTAGATTTAGATTAATTAGCTGATGTCTGTTGTCTTTTATTACCACAACCTTATGAACCTAAGCAATCAAATAAAAGCATTAATCAGTACGAAAAGCAACATCAGAGAGATGGTCGATAGGACTAGTTAAAATGAGAAAAATTGACCTTTTAGGAAATAGTTAGAAACGAAACACTAACAGTTTCCATTCCTCTATATTTGTCGTATTTGATAGACGTTTCGTCGAAGATGGGAGATTTTGTAAAAAAAAAAAATAGAGGATGATCATCAATACCTTTTCATCAATATCCGTATTTATAACTATACTATAACCTCAGTCAGTCAGAGACACTAAATAGAATTCAAATTTCAAAATACTTCCGAATAGAATCAAAAAACATGACATTTGCATGCTCGAAACTAGACGGTAGGTGATTATTTTTAACGTCCTCAAACAAAATTTAATCTAACAAAAACTGATTCAAAACTGAGCGCAAAAATAATGAAGACAACTTAGCACGAATCATTTCCGCTTTCCCACCTTTTACAGAACGCAACGCAAACATGTACTGACATGTTTAAGTTGATTTATTTGTTCATACGAAGTATATAAGCTGTGTAAATATGTGCATATTTAATTTGGCCTAAAAATAAGTATGAATCAGTAAAGAAAATGATACGAAACTATCATATTTTACAATATAGTTTCTTTAATATCATCACACTTTTGACATTTGTGAATCAACATCTTAATCCCATTATAAAATATTTAATCATTTATTGTTATTACTCCCATGTAAATAAAATTGTAGAAATCCAAATTTAGTAGTCAAGAAGGGCATGTGTACAGTACACAGTAGTTCTTCCTCGCCCTAATCCTTGTGAGAAAGAGGAACAGAGAAATCATCAACAACACAGTGAAAGCAGGATACGCTAATTTGACGCCTACGTGCATGCGACTCATTAATTAGACGCTTTTCTGTAATTTCCGTGGCAGTATATAAGCCATTACGACTATTCGAAATGCAACAAACGCTGCCTTGATAACTACAATTAACGTTTTTCACTGATACCTATACTCACTGCTTTTGATAAATGAAATTGCGTATACTACTCGCCCAATTAAAGTCTGATGTGAAATACAACTAGCAGTTTCCGCAGTGACCGCATCGCATGAGCCTATTATCATGAATCAATTTGTAATTTTTCTTAGCAGTTTGCCATTGAAAGGTACTGAAGGATTAAGGATTTAATAATCATAGGAAATCAGAGAGAAATAAGGATTTAATGTCGAAAATTTGTTGGGTTGACCATACGGAAACGGGGATGCACTAGAAAGTGTGGAAGAACAGCGGATGTTGTGGAAGTCAATAAGAAATACGAGGGTGCGTTTTTAAGTTCGCGGAATGGGTACTCATTATTAGTATAAATACCAAGTTTTAATTAATTGGGTCAGTAGTCTTTAAACTATCGTCGACGAAACAAGTCAATCGGGAACAAATTGTGAAATATGGAGAAAAGTTCCTAACCAAGCAAGGAAAATCAGTTCAAACCATATTGGAAGAGATGTCATCCATTTACGGGGACTCTTGCCCAGATAAAACCATGGTTAACAAGTGGTATACTCTCTTTAAACAAGACAGGGACTGGACTCTCTTGAATACCTACGGCTAGGCCAGCCGATCTAGGTGACCACTCCAGAAATCATCCAAAAAGTCTAAAAATTAAAACTGGAAGATGCTCCACTTAAGAAGAAACAGCTCCCAGAAATGCTACGAGTATCAGATACAACCATTTTTAAAATTCTTCACGATCATCTTGGCATGACTAAAGTCAGCACAAGATGGGTGCCCAGAATGCTCACTTTTGAGTTAAGGACATCAACTTAAGAGTTGCTCCTGTTTTCGAACAGATGAGAAATGAAAATGAACCATGAAGGGACTGTGGGCAGACCTAACTCATTTTTACTTAAATTTAAAAGAAAAATTCTTTTATTACTAGGTATTATCTGAATCTATTTTTTAAACTCGTTTTGTTGTTCCCATGAGAATTACTTTATCTGCGTTACTTTCTAAAACTACATGCCATATGCTGAGATATATTCCAATTCCCATAATTTTGGTTTCGAATTGAGTAGACCAATTAAATTTGAATATTTCAATCCTAATAATAAGTTTAGCAAGTTGATGGAAAGGTAAAACAGTTGGGGAGCAGAATAATTCAAGTCCAAGGACGAGTAATGTATGAGAGACCGTTGCCGTGTCGCCTTTCCACAATTTCTTCCAAACGTAACACAGGTAAGTACACCTCACTTATACTTTTGTTGAAATAGCCGATAGCACAGCAAGAGAAACGGGTTTCATCGTTGTTTAATCTCTATTGAAACAGGTTTGAGTAGACTTTTTCAATATTTACATTGCAAGTGTTAACGAAATCGTCCGCATAAAAAAATCAGTAAACGTAAAATCCAGTAAACGCGTAGGAGAGTTGGTAATTTTTCTTGGAAGAATGGCTGAAAAAAGATGAACGTTCTCTTTCGCATTCTTGTATCGAAATATGTCTGTATATGTACGTAGGTGCTCAGAAATGTAAACAACACTTTTTATTGGTGTTGAAGTGTGTTTGACGCTTGGGCATTACGCAAGCACATAATATATAGTTGACGAAAAAAAAATAAAAATTTAGGTGACATGTTAAAATGTCCAATATTTTTAGCTAGTGCAGCACTCTACACGAAATGTGGTTTTACAGGTAAATGATGAAGATACCGGATAGAGAAGGTTAGAAATGAGGAGAACAGAGGACTTTTTGGAAGTCAGTAGATAATAGGCGAGATAGGTTGGTAGGATACCGTTCCCATCATGAAGGGCTAGTCAAAGGTTAGAAGCAAAAAGCAGAGGAGTTAGGAGGAGTGAGGGTATTAGAAGCAGAAAGCAGAGGAGTTAGGAGGAGTGGAGGAAGACCTAGATTAGATTACTGTTCACAAATAGTTAAGGATGTAGGATGTCAAAGTTTTAGGGAAATGGGTAGATTAGCTCAGGATAGGAACAAGTGGAGATGCGTGTCCAAACAGTCTTAGGACTGACGACCTGATGATGATGATGATGATAATTATTATATATAATTCTCACTATTCTTAATTTCAGGCATTTATAGCCTTGGTAATTACTGAGGTGATCATCAATCCTTTGACTAAAAGAAAAGTTACTTTTCTATTATCGTTCCGAGGTGTGATTTGCAATTTTATGATTTTTTTAGTATTTTTTACCACCAATACTTTTCTTTTGACTCTTGAAGAGTATACCTCAAATTTCTTTTCTTGCAAAATATTGATATGAACGAGTTTTGTGAATCGTGTGCGTGGATTTTAGTTGTGCCATGAACACTTGATTATTCGACTCTATGAGCATAGTAAATAAAGAGAGCTGCTGCTTACTTACGCATGTGCACGGTTTGTTGCACATGTTATCCTTCTGTCAGCTCTAAATTAAAACACCACATTTGTCGAAAGAAGGGTCACTGACTTGCTCGCAAGGAATCGTCTCATTAGCTAAACGCCCGACACCGCCGTCTGTGACTTAATTGTTGACATTGCCATTTACCACATTCAGGAATTTATGAACCTTGTTCATGACAAACGGCCTACACTGTAATAAAGTTCCGTTTCCTTTAAATACTACTCGGCAAAAGATATTTGACAAAACTTATTTCGCAAAGAAGGAAGGAGAGAGATACATCGACAGAATCACCTCAAACTCTATTACCAATAAGCTAGTTGATTAGGGACGTCCATTAACGAAGCAGGTTTAAACGAAAATAGTCAACACAAACTGAAGCTGGACCTTAGTTAGTCAACAATCTCAAATCGTTCTTCTGTGATGTCTCAGTTAGTCTCTAGTGGAGGAGCTCATGGAAAAGAATCAAAATATTAAACGCACAGCGTATAGATAAGATCCAGTTTTCTCTTTTGTTCCAAGTGTTTCATTTCCAATAAACACTCACTGGGGTTTCACCATCTCGAATTTTTTTTGTACAAGTAATAACAGGTGTTAAATTGCTGTAAATAATGAATCTTATGTTCACGAGTTTAATGAAACATTATGTGGCAACATGTAGCAGTCTATTCGCACTGATATCTACATATAAATCGAGGAAATGAAACATAAGTGGAGTTCCTTTACACTTCGAGTTATGATGCAAGAGTTCGTACATGTGAAGAGCAAGCAGGCAAATATATCAGCAATTGCATTTATGAGTTTACATATATGCATATAATGTGCCATACACACGTTTGTATAACATACAAACGTGAACGAAGCAAGAGGTCATTGGCGCCACACTGCTCGCTTTATAAATACTTCTACTAACATAAGTTTCACAATGTGGTTTTATTAGTCAGACACGTCTTCGAAATAAGATAAAAAAAGTATTCAGGGCAGCTTTATCAGTGTGTTCCAGACTATCATAATTCCAGTTTCACCACCTTATCTTCCAAATCCACCAATTCAATATCAGCAAGGAAGTGTCCATAGTCGACGGTTATTTTTGATACACCAATAGGGCATGATTTGTTCTGTCCAGATCTCAATGCTCATTATCTATGCCAGAAAATGATCGTCAAATTGAAGTTCTGATCGTGATGAGTTTTTCAACCCATGATCTAAAGTCTAGCCTATTGATAAGAAAAAGACGGTTACTGTTTGTTATTCTGTGCTTTACCCAATATCCTCTGATGCTTGAAGGAGTAGTAAATACCGGAACAAACCGTTGGCCACGTCATAACTGAATAAATAGAGGGATTGTGATGGGAACTGTTCTAATGCTGGGGAGTGTATTATTGAAGTGGAGGGATAGTGATGGGTACTGTTCCAATGTTGGAGAGTGTACTGTTGAAGTAATCCAAGAATTATTATTTGGAGGCGTTTTGTTTTCAAAGTGCGAAAACCCAACGAGAAATTGTTTAGATCCTTAGATATTGACTTAGGATTTCATAGCTGTCGTCTGAAGAAAATGGATTTCAGGATTCTAACCACATCTTCTTGATGAAATCCCCGTGACGAATCATGGTGGCATCAAGTGTTCACCGTTTCGTTTTATATCACAAGAGGCATCCCCAGGAACTCTATATTATCGATGAAAGATCTCCAACGCTGGCGCTGGACTGTTCATAAGGAACATCTGCAGGAACTCAAGATCTCCAGCATTGGTGCTGAATTGTTCAGTTCAGCGTTGGAGATGTTGCATCTAGAACGTGAAGTTCCTGAAGATGTCCCTTGTGAGCAGTTAAGCACCAGCGTTGGAGATCTTGCATCGACACTGCAAAGATCCTGAGGATGCCCCTAGTCATACCAGACGAAATGGTAAAAAATTGACGCCACCATGATCCCTCATCAAGAATGATTTGGAAATCTATTTTCTTGAGAAATTGCTTACTTAAGCAACCCAATACGAGTGACCTATATAAAATGTAACTGGCGGTTTCTACTATTAAGCGCATAGAAAAACATATTCGATAAAAATAACCATTATCAATTCCAGGAAGTTCCGACAATTCCATTTGGTAATTACGAACAAAGAACGATCAGCTTATTATGTCTCCTAATGTTTATTAGTAATCGGCAATTTTACGCGTACTCATATCACATTTAACAGCTGCAACTGTTGATAACAAGGTCGTTTTGTAGAGCCCGTAATATCGTTAAAAATTATAGTTCACTTGGAATTTGTAAACAACTTTATTATATTTAAACGATAATAGTGCTATCAATGCATTCATCAATAGTATATAATATGCTCATATACAAAATTATTGTTCTATAAAGTTTTATATGTATAACAGTTTCAGAATCGTTTTATAGTCTCTCTGCTTCGAAGATGCTAGCCAAGAATTTGTCTAACTTTGTAGTCTTTTTATGTCAGGATTTTTGGGAGTCTCTTTGTGTACTTCAAAGGTTGCATTATCTGTTTATCCGGTGGAGTTGTTTAGGTAAAACAATAGGGTAAATATTACAGTGAATACAATAATATTATACGTAGTTTATCAGCTTTAGGTGGCTTTATCAATGCATTGTGTTCGCAAAAAGATAAGAAAACCACTATATAATCAACATAAATTAAATAAAGGCTATTGTACTTTTCTTTTGTTGTAGCCGCTAGCATAACTACTAAAATGCATGTGGGTCAAAAAATACTTGTCCAGTAAAGTGATCCTTAAAAACATATGAAGACAATGAATGCGGGATTATCATGTTCACCCCTTCATATCTCCAATCAAACATACGAATTTATAAATACATGAAGTTTGATTGAAATGACACACCCCTTTATAAATTATAATAATGAGTTTAAACGTTTAAAGTAGGTCCCCACATTGATACGTCATAGGTACTTAATATCGCAACAAATTGTTTTAAGTGGACTATCATCATTGGAGTGTTGTGGTAGGCGCATAACAACATCCGGAATTAGTCTAGTTTGAATCAAAAGTCATTATTAATGCATTTATCATTGTCCTGTTCTAGGGGCCGAGATCCATTTTAAACCAAATCCATCGATAAGTTTAAGAGTAGCATCTGTTTCGTACCATAGAGAACTCCTATCTAATGTTTTAATCTTTGTCGTTTATGATGATAAAGTGATATTGAATTACTGTGATCGAGAAGTATCTAAACCTATTTGGTGGTCCATTAAAACAAGGACAATTAGGACTTCTTTTTGGTACAAAACAAAGATTTGGTTTAAAATGGTCTATGTCCTCTTCATTTAACGCTTCCATTTAAATATTTTACATTTTTTCACACCATACATTACACCTCTTGATACTACATATCCCAATAATACCTACTAATACCAATTATAAGTGGTTAATGTTACGTTTACACAATTGCGAAATCTGGTTGGGTTAGTAAACAGTAACGCTTACCAAGACGACTATTTTTTAATAACCAAAGGGAATTATTACATGGAGCAATCTAACTTAAGACAATGTTTTTCACAAAAAAAGAAAACACACCACTGTCAACTAACTCAAAATCCCGAACAGAACGCGAAACTTGGATTATTGTTTTCATGCAATCGCAAACCGTCTTAAATGGATTGGATAATAACTGTTATGAGCGTTGCATGTGGAAAGGCGTGCATATCTGCATAATTCTCATTATAAACCACGTTCAGAACAATACATCCAACTGTGTACGACACACCACACCACATAATATTATTATACAATATCAACTGTTGCTGGTTAGGTACCCAGACCCTGCTGCTAGTCTGTGCGTACGGTAGTACGTTTTACTACTACTCTACTACAAGGAATGTGGAGGGGTTACTACGAGCGATCGACCAGTTCAAGTGACTCAACGAGTGACGGTCCTAAGTCAACAGAAAATCGCTGGCCCGCTACGGGCATGAAAGTTCAGGGTGTGTAGGAGATCTTTCGAGGATGCAGCAGACTCATGGCACGAAGAAGCGTCATCATCCAGATAATTTTCCTCCACACACAAACAAACAAACCTGCTCGAACCTGAGCATTGTCCACCTTCGAGAGAAGTTGATTGCATTAGTTATTTATTGTGGGTATCGCTAGAATTTCAATGAAATTGCAAGAAAGCAATCAAAAGCTTCGAGAAATTCTTCTATTCTATCCTCATTCAATAGTCCAACAGAATCAAATGTTTAGAACAACAGTCTTTTTGCTATTATCTAGGATTCTCTACGTAGTATTTTATAAAAGCATTTTAAAAGCTAACTCATTGTCCACGGCAATTAAACAGTACTCTTAAATACCCACGAATTTCTTACAAATATTATTCCAACGTTTCCACTATTTGCACAATGTGAAGGAAGGTATGAACGTACTTTTCACGATGCAATTTGTCAAAAATAGTAGAAACAAAAGTGTACCTCTTTTTCATCTGACTCCAGAACTGTTCTATCACATTGGAATACTGAGAAATCATAAACCCAAAACCAAATAATCCCATCAAATTGTAGTTTTTCTATAATTACAAACGTTATTTTGTTCTTGTCCTTTGATTACTATGAATCTCACATATGCATTTAAGAAACTGTTGAGTATTAACGTAGTCAACTCATGGTATACAAGTAACTTAATGGGATGGAATACGTAGATCCCATTATCATAAGGTCGTCAATCCTAAGACTGGTTAGACACGCACCTCTAATCTAATCTAGGTCTACCTCTACTCCTAACTCCCGTTTCTGCCTCTAATATGTCTCTTACTAGACCTTCATGCCTGAGAAAGTGTGGTACCAACCTATCTCGTCTATTTCTTATTGACTTCCATAGACTCTTCTGTTCTCCTATTCTTACTAGTACCTCTTCATTTCTAACCTTCTCAATCCACGGTATCCTCATCACCCGCCTGTAACACTACATTTCGAATGTTTCTAACCTTTTATTTTCCGCCGCGCCCATTGTCCATGTTTCGCACCCGTACAGCGTCGCGCTCCAAACATACACCTTTAACAGTCTTTTTGGAATTTTTAAATTAACCGTTCGCGAACATAGAAATGACTTCTTTTTATTGAAGGCGACTCGACCTTGCGCTATTCTCTGCTTTATATCCTTACTACTGCTTTCGTCCTGACTTATCTGACTTCCTAGATACCTAAAATCAGCCACGTAGATCCCAAATTAAATGAAAAATATTGACGGCTCTTTCAAGAAAAGTAAATGATAACTAATAATAAAATAAATTTTGTCGCATTTAATGTTAGAAAATCGATAAAAGCAATACTTAATACTCCGGGCGAATTAACAATATCCTTTAAAACGGTTGAGTTTACCTATTACTAATCGTAAGTGATGGCAAAACTCACGACTCGATCACTTTTGCGACACGTCCGTAAATAACAAGACTGGGCATTCTCAGAAATGTATGTTAGTCTTGTCTTAAGATATTTATGTATCAACGTTAAGTTGAGATCCAATTATTATCTATCGTGTATTGAATATTTCACTATGTCACGTTTAATAACAACAATAAATCAAATTTTAATAATCATCCCGCACAAATGGACACGTCTCTTGAGTGAGCTTTTTTATGAAAAATTGACAACTATAGAGACAAAATTTTATTAATTGGAATATGCAACCAAGTGTTTACCATAAAACCCAATTAGGTGTAATCTACATCCTCATACGTTAGATTCTAAAAATGCTAAATAAATTGTTCTAGAAGTGTACAACTGGAAATTTGTTAGGGTTATGGTCCGGACCCTATCCGGCGTACCTACCAGGTACTCCAAATAGGGGTCGGTTAAAATAATATTTTTGGGCCTGGATCAGAAATGTTCTTCCGGGATTTTTGGCAGTGGTCCGTGGAATTAGCCAAAAAGCCCAGAAGAAAACACCGCATCTATATACACCGGCCGTGAAAGCCTTAAGAACTACATCATCATCATCATAAGGTCGTCAAAATTGGTTGGACACGCATTACCTTCACTCTTTCCTAGAACTACAACATCCCATATCCTTAACTATTTGCGAACAGTAATCTAATCTAGATCTACCTCTACTCTTCTCAGTGGTGTTGTCGAGCCGGAACGCTCCGGAACGTCGTTCCGGTACTTCCTTTTTGGACAGGAACGCGTTCCGGAACTAAAGATGATTTCTGATAACGAGAATTGGCTGACGTATTGAAAAAAAATTAAATTATTTCGTTTCCTTTCCTTTTTATGCTATATACAGGGCCGATCTTGGCGACGGGCGAAAATTGGGGGAAATCCCCCCCCCCCGTCGTCGTCAAATTTGGGACATGAGACCGCACAGAGCGGCCGCCTACCCAGGATCGGCCCTGTCTATATAATTATATATACGCGTTCCGGTAAAAAAAAATTAGCACAACACCACTGACTCTTCTGTTCTGTTGCTGCTTTTAATAAGTGTTTAATTAGGCCTTCATGACTAAGGCGGTGTCCTATCAACCTATCTCGCTTATTTCTTATAGACTTCCATAATGTCCTCTGTTCTCCTATTCTTTCTAGTTCCTCCTCATTTTTAACTTTCTCCAAGTTATCCTCATCATTCGCCACATTTCGAACGCTTCTAGCCTTTTTTTTTCTGCCGCGCCCATCGTCCATGTTTCGCACCCGTGTACGGCGTCGTACTCCCAAAATATACACCTTTAAAAATCTTTTTCGAATTTATAAATTACCCGTTCGCCAAAAGAGAAGTAACCTTTTTTTGTAAAAGGTGACTCGACCCTACATTATCATTTGTTTTATATCTTTACTGCTTCATCCATCCTGAAATATCGGACTTCCTAGATAGATACCGAAAATCAGAGACTTCTTCTAATTTTTCGTGTCCTGTTTGTACATTCACTCTTTCCCTACTTTTTCTTCCCTTGCATACCAATATTTTTGTTTTACATTTATTTATTTTCATGCCATACCTTTTTGCCAATACCGGTTTCATTTTATTAAAGGCTATTACTAACTCTTCCTTGCTCAAATAGGATTTATTAGTACATTTGATAAAAATTCCGCCTCCAAGTTCCAATTTCAACGTTTACAAACCGTTCAACGGCAAGAGTTCTGAATATTTAAAAGTATCGCCTATGGTTAGGGTCAAGACGCTGTCAAAATTTATATTAGGAGTGTCTACCTAGGTAGATGGTAACTTTTCTTTCGAGAAGTTCGTTGTTCCCTGTATCGGAACGAAAGAAACAATAAAAAGGAATCAAGTACCTGTGAAAAGCCGTAGAATATAATGGCATACCTGTTGTTTGTGTAACAAAAGGAGAACCGCGGGAAGCCACTTGAAAAGGAGGTAGATAGCTTTTGCGGACCTAAATACCTCAGTAAGACAGGTGAGGGTAAGCTTTGTTCTTTTCAATCTGCGTATCGGGCTGTCATTGAAATTTTAACTTTTCCAGAAATTCGACAAGCGCCACTAAAATACCAGCATACTCGGACGCTTTGCACCCTCTACACTACAAATTTCCTACCCTACGTATAAATCAGTACCCGGCTACGAAGTATTTAAATTGTATAGTATTTTATTCTTATCCAAAGGGCGATATGACGCAAAGGTTTAACTATAAACCGGAATTTTTTATGCTGAAATATTTTTGAAGTGAAACTCCTTTACGCACGGTAGGGTAAGTTCGTTTCATGCAAGTTGCTATGTAGCGAAATCATGCAACGCATATCCCCTGCTGTCTGGCTTAGATCTTTAAAACTACTTTTTAAATTAACCGTTCGCGAACATAGAAATGACTTCTTTTTATTGAAGGCGACTCGACCTTGCGCTATTCTCTGCTTTATATCCTTACTACTGCTTTCGTCCTGACTTATCTGACTTCCTAGATACCTAAAATCAGCCACGTAGATCCCAAATTAAATGAAAAATATTGACGGCTCTTTCAAGAAAAGTAAATGATAACTAATAATAAAATAAATTTTGTCGCATTTAATGTTAGAAAATCGATAAAAGCAATACTTAATACTCCGGGCGAATTAACAATATCCTTTAAAACGGTTGAGTTTACCTATTACTAATCGTAAGTGATGGCAAAACTCACGACTCGATCACTTTTGCGACACGTCCGTAAATAACAAGACTGGGCATTCTCAGAAATGTATGTTAGTCTTGTCTTAAGATATTTATGTATCAACGTTAAGTTGAGATCCAATTATTATCTATCGTGTATTGAATATTTCACTATGTCACGTTTAATAACAACAATAAATCAAATTTTAATAATCATCCCGCACAAATGGACACGTCTCTTGAGTGAGCTTTTTTATGAAAAATTGACAACTATAGAGACAAAATTTTATTAATTGGAATATGCAACCAAGTGTTTACCATAAAACCCAATTAGGTGTAATCTACATCCTCATACGTTAGATTCTAAAAATGCTAAATAAATTGTTCTAGAAGTGTACAACTGGAAATTTGTTAGGGTTATGGTCCGGACCCTATCCGGCGTACCTACCAGGTACTCCAAATAGGGGTCGGTTAAAATAATATTTTTGGGCCTGGATCAGAAATGTTCTTCCGGGATTTTTGGCAGTGGTCCGTGGAATTAGCCAAAAAGCCCAGAAGAAAACACCGCATCTATATACACCGGCCGTGAAAGCCTTAAGAACTACATCATCATCATCATAAGGTCGTCAAAATTGGTTGGACACGCATTACCTTCACTCTTTCCTAGAACTACAACATCCCATATCCTTAACTATTTGCGAACAGTAATCTAATCTAGATCTACCTCTACTCTTCTCAGTGGTGTTGTCGAGCCGGAACGCTCCGGAACGTCGTTCCGGTACTTCCTTTTTGGACAGGAACGCGTTCCGGAACTAAAGATGATTTCTGATAACGAGAATTGGCTGACGTATTGAAAAAAAATTAAATTATTTCGTTTCCTTTCCTTTTTATGCTATATACAGGGCCGATCTTGGCGACGGGCGAAAATTGGGGGAAATCCCCCCCCCCNTCGCTCGATGATCGGTGGAGAAATGAGCTACGCAGACAAATATGATTGAATTTGGAATTATGCTACGGCGTATCCTAATAAAGGGAAGAGGCATATCTCTAACTTCTTGAAACGAACAGTTCTTATATATTCTTTAATGTTTTAGTGTATGAAAAATCGGAATAACTTGAGAAATCTTTATAGAAACGTCAATGCATACTAAATGTTTCGGTTCCTGAAGCAAATTCTTCTAAAAGTTTGAAGTTATAACTATTTTAAAAGTTGCGTTACAACATAAATTCAAAATGTATCATATCGTATAGATAATATACAAAAAAAAAACTGAATCAACGTATTTTGTATTACTATATCATACTCTATTTTAAAACCGCACCGATACGCAAAAAAAGAAAAATACTTGTGTTGTGCAATATAAATTGATAAATTGTGCTGTTAAAATTAGAATGCTGATTAATGGCTATTAAAAATAGAAGTGAATGTGTGCTCAATTAATTACTAATCATTATAATAAAATACGAATGGTACTGACTATTCTATCGAATAAGCGAAAATTTTGTGCAGAATTGATGACATTAAATTTTCCTTTGTGCTGAATAGCTTGTAGTATTGGATGACACAAAACTGATGATTACTCCAAATGTAACAGTAACAATAGTAACTGAATAACTTACTACCATCTGTAATGAGTTTTCTAATACGTCCACATGGATAGTCCAGTAATTTGTTCGCATGTAAAACAGGATTAGGAACGAAGAGCAATTGATACAGAAAAAAATTAGATATTTTCATATTGCTGTAGTATATGGGAGTGTTTATTAATTACACACAAAAATATTATCTTTCTGGAACGTTTTCGACAAATTGCATAAGTATCTACAGGCTTACAGGAAATTCGATAGATTCTCTTGGAGGGGTTAAAGTAGAGCTTATTTGCGATCGATTTTGGCATGTCGTACCTTAGCCGATAATTGTTAGTTTTTGAGATAATTAAATTTTTATATCAGTGCCTTTAAATGTCGATTTTAGTCAAGAAAATACGCGTCTTAAAAAATGATCCTTTCTTATCTTTGTTTGTACATNAGCCACTTGAAAAGGAGGTAGATAGCTTTTGCGGACCTAAATACCTCAGTAAGACAGGTGAGGGTAAGCTTTGTTCTTTTCAATCTGCGTATCGGGCTGTCATTGAAATTTTAACTTTTCCAGAAATTCGACAAGCGCCACTAAAATACCAGCATACTCGGACGCTTTGCACCCTCTACACTACAAATTTCCTACCCTACGTATAAATCAGTACCCGGCTACGAAGTATTTAAATTGTATAGTATTTTATTCTTATCCAAAGGGCGATATGACGCAAAGGTTTAACTATAAACCGGAATTTTTTATGCTGAAATATTTTTGAAGTGAAACTCCTTTACGCACGGTAGGGTAAGTTCGTTTCATGCAAGTTGCTATGTAGCGAAATCATGCAACGCATATCCCCTGCTGTCTGGCTTAGATCTTTAAAACTACTTTTTAAATTAACCGTTCGCGAACATAGAAATGACTTCTTTTTATTGAAGGCGACTCGACCTTGCGCTATTCTCTGCTTTATATCCTTACTACTGCTTTCGTCCTGACTTATCTGACTTCCTAGATACCTAAAATCAGCCACGTAGATCCCAAATTAAATGAAAAATATTGACGGCTCTTTCAAGAAAAGTAAATGATAACTAATAATAAAATAAATTTTGTCGCATTTAATGTTAGAAAATCGATAAAAGCAATACTTAATACTCCGGGCGAATTAACAATATCCTTTAAAACGGTTGAGTTTACCTATTACTAATCGTAAGTGATGGCAAAACTCACGACTCGATCACTTTTGCGACACGTCCGTAAATAACAAGACTGGGCATTCTCAGAAATGTATGTTAGTCTTGTCTTAAGATATTTATGTATCAACGTTAAGTTGAGATCCAATTATTATCTATCGTGTATTGAATATTTCACTATGTCACGTTTAATAACAACAATAAATCAAATTTTAATAATCATCCCGCACAAATGGACACGTCTCTTGAGTGAGCTTTTTTATGAAAAATTGACAACTATAGAGACAAAATTTTATTAATTGGAATATGCAACCAAGTGTTTACCATAAAACCCAATTAGGTGTAATCTACATCCTCATACGTTAGATTCTAAAAATGCTAAATAAATTGTTCTAGAAGTGTACAACTGGAAATTTGTTAGGGTTATGGTCCGGACCCTATCCGGCNAATAATTTCTAAAAGCTCAGTAAACACCTTCCATCTCCCAATGGTCTAAGGAGCGCTTTTCTGTGTTTAAATTAATTTGTATTTCATGAAAAATGATGCCGGAAAGTACCAAGTTGATGTCATACTCGAAAACCATTGGCTCCACGAGATTCTGCGTACTTTTTTACATAATAATCATTTCTAGAAGCTCAGTAAATACCTCCCATATCGCAATGGTCTTACGAGCGCTTTTCTGTGTTTAAATTAATTCGTATTTCATGAAGAGTAATGCCGGAAACTACTAATTTAACATCGCACTCGAAAACCGTTGGCACTACGAGATTCTGCGTACTTTTTTACATAATTATCATTTCTAGAAGCTCAGTAAACACCTTCCTTCTCCTAATGGTCTAACGAGCGCTTTTCTGTGTTTAAATTAATTTGTATTTCATGAAAAATGATGCTGGAAAGTACCAAGTTGATGTCACACTCGAAAACCATTGGCACCACGAGATTCTGCGTACTTTTTTACATAACAATCATTTCTAAAAGCTCAGTAAACACCTTCCATCTCCCAATGGTCTAACGAGCGCTTTTATGTGTTTAAATTAATTTGTATTTCATGAAAAATGATGCCGGAAAGTACCAAGTTGATGTCACACTCGAAAACCATTGGCACCACGAGATTCTGCGTACAGTTTTACAGAATAATCATTTCTAAAAGCTCAGTAAACACCTTCCATCTCACAATGGTTTAACGAGCGCTTTTATATGTCTAAGTTAATCCGTATTTCATGAAAAATGATGCCGGAAACTACTAATTTGACGTCGCACTCGAAAACCGGTGGTACCACAAGATTCTGCATACTTTTTTACACAATAATCATTTCTGAAAGCTCAGAAAATCCATTCCATCTCCCAATAGTCTCACGAGCGCTTTTTTATGTTAAAATTAATATATTTTATCAAATTTAATGCCGAAAAGTACTTATTTGACTCCGCTTTCGAAAACTGGTGGCATCATGAGATATTGCAAACGCT
>NW_020442460.1:3716223-3717539 GCF_000699045.2 Agrilus planipennis | reverse complement strand
GGTTTAACAAAATTAACTTCTAATACTGATAACGACAAAAACTATTTATTTACACTAATTATTGAAGAACTTAGAAACACTATTAAATTATTACTAAACTTAGGTTATGAATTATTCTATTTATTTACACTACTGTTGGTATATCACTATTTATTTTACTGCTATCACTGTCAATTTATTTCTGGATTCACTTCTGCAACGGTCAATTTATATCTACTCTTCTCGGCGATCGTCTCTTCCTTTAAATACTCATCCGGATAGTTTCTTTTATTCCTTGAACTGTTTAACTGATTTCCCAGAACGCAGGTACGACACACACAAATACAAATGAAGAAAGGCGCCCGCGGCTAGTCGGCGAATCGATAAGCCGTCCACGCACACGTGTGCCCGATCGCACACAAACACGCTCTTGCGCGCTACAATATTATATAATATATCAGTACTACCAACTAACATATTCAACAATATTGTGAGGGCTCGAGCGAATAGGGTTGAGAATTACTTCTTTTTACGCTTGGAATGCGTTTACTGAACTAGGCAATAACCGCTATGAGCATGCAAGTCTTATTACAGATCTTCACTACATAGTATAAAACAAAGTCGCTTCCCGCTGTCTGTCCCTATGTATGTTTAGATCTTTAAAACTACGCAACGGATTTTTATGCGGTTTTTTTTAATAGATAGACTGATTAAAGAGGAAGGTTTATATGTATAATACATGCTTAATATAGTAGAGAAACATTGATAATTTTAGAGGTTTGTAATGTGATGTCGTAAATAAACACATTTTTTTTTCGCTTACACTGCAAACGCTAGCTGAACCCTACGAGATAGATCAAAATAATGTACTACAGTATTGTACACCTTAAAAAGGTCTACAAATAAGTCCGGGATGATAAATGTTTATCTCTTAGGGATAACTCACAATAACCATTTTTTATCCTTTACTTTTTACGAGAAATAATGGCTTATTTACGAAGCGATTTTAAGCGATACACCATTAATCCTTATCCAATTAAGTAGTTTTAAATACATGGTGCATTGAATATAGATCAATATGGCCCATTACAGCATGTAATTTAAATGAATATTGTCGAAGATATTACAGACTTCAAATGTAAGGACATTGCGGTAGCGGCGGTACCGGCCGGTTTGTATTGTCTATTGACAAAAAAGCTGTGATTGTTGTATATGAAGACATAGTGTACAAATAATACTATTAAACCAATTCCTTAACCCCTATCTCGGTATGTTTGTGTGTTTGAAGAAGTTTCACTTCAGTAGCGTGTTGTATAATTACACGTTGTATTTTTTTG
>NW_020442460.1:3651276-3715776 GCF_000699045.2 Agrilus planipennis | reverse complement strand
AAGATATGAGTAAGATACGTAACAAAATACAATTAAAATATTGGAGCAGCAAAAAACATCAGACGAAGATAACAGGCTATACGCAATGTATGAATAATAATGTTCGTGTGCAAAATGTGTACTATATTGGTAAATGCATATTATTATAGAATAGTAAAATAATATCTTTTATTTCTCTCCATTTAACGACCAGTTTTTATAACGCTGAAAAATGTTCAGTCCCTTAAGTGTCGTTATATAGAGTTTGCATTGTACTTTTTTTAATTTTTTTAAAGCTGCTTCAAATAGTTTAACTCATTAATCCACTCGAAGTTCATTCGTTATTGGTTCCAACCTTGGTCTTGCTCGTTCAGTCTTGATCTTGGTCTTGCCAGTATAAAGACAACTTTGCATTTTCGCAAGACTGCAAGAGCAAGACAAACTTTGCTCATTACTAGGTACTTGAGATAACATTAAGCTCAAATAATAACTTGAACTACGTAACTTTTTCTGTCAAAAATCGGCATTTAAAGATACAAACATAAATCTGTACTTATGTTAAAAGTAACAGTTACCAGCTTTATCTCCTCCAACGGATTACATAGAATTTCCTGTAACCCAATGAGACGCCAACGTAACCTATCCCAGGAAATTTTCGAAGATAAAACTAGCGACTAGTTAACACATGGGTGGTGTATATGATGGTGCTGCTGCAAACACTTGCGATTAGAGACGTTTTAAAAGACCTCTTGAAGGACAATAAGACAGACACAAAGGTAATAATAACATTCTCCCGCATGGAATGGTTTTACAACCTGTTACAAAGGTATATGAATGGGTCTTTTGTAATGTAACAAATACCCTTGGTCGCTATTATAATCAAAAGACCTATTTTCTTTTTGAAGCCGAAGAATATAGGTACAGAGAGGGAATAAATTCAAACCTGTCCAACTTTATAAATGATTCGGTCCTTCTAAGAATGCGCATGTAGGTATACGAGGGTGGATTGATAAGTTTCCGGCCTAACCAAGAGATGACGCCACTAGGCCTACCTTGAGGTGACATTCTATAGTACCATCCTTGGATAGCTTGTAGCTATAGTTTCAGCCCGATCTCCTTGCTAGTGTAGGTTTGACAGCACGCTGAACANGTCTAAATTAATTCGTATTTCATGAAAAATGATGCCGGAAAGTACCAAGTTTATGTCACACTCGAAAACCATTGGCACTACGAGATTCTGCGTACTTTTTTACATAATAACCATTTCTAAAAGCTCAGTAAATACCTCCCATCTCGCAATGGTCTAACGAGCGCTTTTCTGTGTTTAAATTAATTCGTATTTCATGAAAAATGATGCCGGAAACTACTAATTTGACATCGCACACGAAAACCGTTGGAACCACGAGATTGTGCGTACATTTTTACATAAAAATCATTTCTAAAAGCTCAGTAAACACCTCCCATCTCGCAATGCTCTAACGAGCGCTTTTGTGTGTTTAAATTAATTTGTATTTCATGAAAAATGATGCCGAAAAATACCAAGTTGATGTCACACTCGAAAACCATTGGCACCACAAGATTCTGCGTACTCTTTTACATAACAATCATTTCTAATAGCTCAGTAAATTAGTTCCATCTCGCATTGGTTTCACGAGCGCTTTTCTATGTCTAAATTAATCCGTATTTCATGAAAAATGATGCCGGAAAGTACCATGTTGATGTCGCACTAGAAAACCATTGGCACCACGAGATTTTGCGTACCTTTTTACATAATAATCATTTCTAAAAGCTCAGTAAACACCTCCCATCTCGCAATGCTCTAACGAGCGCTTTTGTGTGTTTAAATTAATTTGTATTTCATGAAAAATGATGCCGAAAAATACCAAGTTGATGTCACACTCGAAAACCATTGGCACCACAAGATTCTGCGTACTCTTTTACATAACAATCATTTCTAATAGCTCAGTAAATTAGTTCCATCTCGCATTGGTTTCACGAGCGCTTTTCTATGTCTAAATTAATTCGTATTTCATGAAAAATGATGCCGGAAAGTACCAAGTTTATGTCACACTCGAAAACCATTGGCACTACGAGATTCTGCGTACTTTTTTACATAATAATCATTTATAAAAGCTCAGTAGACACCTTCCATCTCGCGATGGTCTAACGAGCGCTTTTCTGTGTTTAAATTAACTCGTATATCATGAAAAATAATGCCGGAAAGTACCAAGTTGATGTCGCACTGGAAAACCATTGAAATCACGAGATTCTGCGTACTTTTTTACATAATAATCATTTCTAAAAGCTCAGTAAATACCTCCCATTTCGCAATGGTCTAACGAGCGCTTTTCTGTGTTTAAATTAATTCGTATTTCATCAAAAATGATGCCGGAAACTACTAATTTGACATCGCACACGAAAACCGTTGCAACCAAGAGATTGTGCGTACATTTTTACATAACAATCATTTCTAAAAGCTCAGTAAATTAGTTCCATCTCGCATTGGTTTCACGAGCGCTTTTCTATGTCTAAATTAATCCGTATTTCATGAAAAATGATGCCGGAAAGTACCAAGTTGATGTCGCACTAGAAAACCATTGGCACCACGAGATTCTGCGTACCTTTTTACACAACAATCATTTCTAAAAGCTCAGTAAACACCTTCCATTTCGCAATAGTCTAACGAGCGCTTTTCTGTGTTTGAATTAATTTATATTTCATGAAAAATGATGCCGGAAAGTACCAAGTTGATGTCACACTCGAAAACCATTTACACCACGAGATTCTGCGTACTTTTTTATATAATAATCATTTCCAAAAGCTCAGTAAACACCTTTCATCTCGCAATGGTCTAACGAGCGCTTTTCTGTGTTTAAATTAATTTGTATTTCATGAAAAATGATGCCGGAAAGTACCAAGTTGATGTCACACTGGAAAACCATTGGCACCACGAGATTCTGGGTACTTTTTTACTTAATAATCATTTCTAAAAGCTCAGTAAACACCTTCCATCTCGCAATGCTCTAACGAGCGCTTTTGTGTGTTTAAATTAATTTGTATTTCATGAAAAATGATGCCGAAAAATACCAAGTTGATGTCACACTCGAAAACCATTGGCACCACAAGATTCTGCGTACTCTTTTACATAACAATCATTTCTAATAGCTCAGTAAATTAGTTCCATCTCGCATTGGTTTCACGAGCGCTTTTCTATGTCTAAATTAATTCGTATTTCATGAAAAATGATGCCGGAAAGTACCAAGTTTATGTCACACTCGAAAACCATTGGCACTACGAGATTCTGCGTACTTTTTTACATAATAACCATTTCTAAAAGCTCAGTAAATACCTCCCATCTCGCAATGGTCTAACGAGCGCTTTTCTGTGTTTAAATTAATTCGTATTTCATGAAAAATGATGCCGGAAACTACTAATTTGACATCGCACACGAAAACCGTTGGAACCACGAGATTGTGCGTACATTTTTACATAACAATCATTTATAAAAGCTCAGTAAATTAGTTCCATCTCGCATTGGTTTCACGAGCGCTTTTCTATGTCTAAATTAATCCGTATTTCATGAAAAATGATGCCGGAAAGTACCAAGTTTATGTCACACTCGAAAACCATTGGCACTACGGGATTCTGCGTACTTTTTTACATAATAATCATTTCTAAAAGCTCAGTAAATACCACCCATCTCGCAATGGTCTAACGAGCGCTTTTCTGTGTTTAAATTAATTCGTATTTTATGAAAAATGATGCCGGAAAGTACCAAGTTGATGTAGCACTGGAAAACCATTGGCACCACGAGATTCTGCGTACTTTTTTACATAATAGTCATTTCTAAAAGCTCACTAAACACCTTCCATCTCGCAATGGTCTAACGAGCGCTTTTCTGTGGTTAAATTAATTCGTATTTCATGAAGAGTAATGCCGGAAACTACTAATTTGACATCGCACTCGAAAACCGTTGACACTACGAGATTCTGCGTACTTTTTTACATAACAATCATTTCTAAAAGCTCAGTAAATTAGTTCCATCTCGCATTGGTTTCACGAGCGCTTTTCTATGTCTAAATTAATTTGTATTTCATGAAAAATGATACCGGAAAGTACCAAGTTGATGTCCCACTCGAAAACCATTGGCACCACGAGATTCTGCGTACGGTTTTACATAATAATCATTTCTAAAAGCTCAGTAAACACCTTCCATCTCACAATGTTTTAACGAGCGCTTTTATATGTCTAAGTTAATTCGTATTTCATGAAAAATGATGGCGGAAACTACTAATTTGACATCGCACTCGAAAACCGTTGACACTACGAGATTCTGCGTACTTTTTTACATAACAATCANAACTGGTGGCTTCATGAGATTCTGTATTCTATTTTTTCATAATTATGACTTCTCTTAGTTTAGTGAATACCTTACTTCTCCCGAATGATAGACACTATCTTTCGTAGATTAAACACATCGCTACAGTAGGCCAAGTGCACAGCTGTTATAATGTATGTACATAACCTGTAAATTTGTTAGTTAAGATTTTGGCTTTTAAAAATAGAAAATAGTAACCTTGTGGCGTCGTTTTTGTAAATTTGTTTTTTATTCTAATAGAGTGTGATTTGCTCGGAAATGTGGAGTTGTTTGCAAAATTTAAGATACTAGTTTGTACTACAGGAAGAGGTTATGGCTTTAGGACCACAGCGGTTTCTTCACAAAAAAAGTATTGTTTCCTTTGGTAAATTTGTTCCAAAGTGTGTAATATCTTCCTGTGAAAGACATGGTTTTATTACTGGTTGTTGTTACGCTTCGCGTTTTATTCGGTCGACTGGTGAACCGAAGTCGGCATTTGCAAGATTGTCACCACAAGAGGTAAAAACAATAAAATCATTGCGCATTTTTCTAATATCTTCTAACAATTTCATTTATTATAAATATAATAAATATCATGTGCCTTTTGCTTATAGTTAAGTGGTAGTGTGAAATGTTGCTGCTTAAAGTGTCATAAAATTAAGTACATATTTAAACGTTATAAAATTTTGATTTGCTTGTATGTGTTAATTGCAAAAAAATTGGTTTTTACTGTAAGCGCCTATGAAGTAATTTTTGTAGTGGTTGTATGATAGTTAATTTACAGTAAATTAGTTCTAATGAATATCTAGATCTATCTGACTTTTGCATATGCAACACACACATCATTCCTGCAATTTATTGTTGTAAAAATTCCCGAAACTTTTACTAGGGTATTCCCCCAATAAAAGTGGATGGGATGAAATTTAAAATATATGCAGGAAAATATACAACCCCCTTTTTTAAAACATAAACATCTAGCTTGCGATTACTTAAATTTGTTCTCCTTATTAATTGTAACACTAATATGCTACTAAATTATTATTTTCGTTTTGGACTAATACTTTTCTGAAGAAACATGAAACTCAAAGGTGAAATTTCTACAAATCCTGTTAGGTAATTATTATTCTTTTCTGCTAAAATGAGAGTGTGTCAATTATTATGATCATATTTTTCGTGTTTTGTGGGTTAGTGAAGAAGAAAGTTGACTATTGAATATCGGATTTCTACTTATAAACATTGGGTTGATAAAAAAATGTAACGAGTATTAAAAATCAAATGTATATACTTATAATAATTGTAAAATGTACAATTTAGCTTTTTGATAATAAACACTAATCGAAATGTTAATTTTATTAATTTATTTAAGCCCTACAAGAAGGTAAGTGGTTTTCATTAAGTTTATAATAGTAACAGTCCTCTGAATTGATTTTACTTTGGGTGGTTAAGAATTTGGATAAGTCTGGATTATAATTATTTAGTTAATCAATCTGCATAATCAGTTATATCATAAGAAGCATGCTTGCTTACTTAGCTATGTATGTATTTGGTAAGGGCTAAATTACATAATGGTTTGGGAATGGTTTTCTTTTCATTGTTGTCTAGTTGCAGGGTAAATGCTGATTAGAAATAGACAGGAGTGATTTGCTATAAATTGGGGCAATCAATTACTCTTTTGATTAGGGTTGTAACGGATGCGCATGAGGGTGCAAACTGTAAGGAGGTTAAACTTGCTTGCGGATGAGGGTGCGGATTATTGAAAGTCTAGAGTTGCGGACGCGGATGAGTATGAGAATATGGATGCAAATACGAATGTATTGTTTTTTTTTTCTTTCTGAAAATACTTAGCAAATTTTGAGAACTCAATCAATTTTCAAATATCATCATCAGAATGTGTGGATTTTAAATTTAAAGTGCAGGTGAAGATGTAGATATTAAATTTCCTGCGGGTCATCCGCAGTTGCGGATGCGGACGTGGTTACGTATTCGTTACACCTATACAGATAATTAATTTTCGAAAAGACTTTTGTGACTGGCCGTTTTTTGTCATTGTTTTTAACGAATGTGACGCCCAGTAACCTCCTCAGCGTTTATATGGTGTAAACAAAAAGAGGCGACTTCAATNAAGATTAGAGCAATTAAGCTGTCTGAAAATTAATTACTCCTTTGCTTAATTAATTCTCGTTTACTAAAAGTGATAATAACGAAAATTCCAATTTTTGATATCAACACTTAATTTGTTTTAATTAATAGTAAAAACCTTTCACCCCTTAATCAACTTTGGTATTTACAATAACTAGTATTGTTACTTCTGAATTCCAATTTATGAAAATTCGTGCTATGCATCACAAGTTTATGTTAGGCTATGATGCGCAACATGGACAGTGGGCGCGGCGGAAAAGAAAAGGTTACAAGCGTTCGAACTGTGGTGTTATAGGATGATGATGAGGATATCGTGGGTAGAAAAGGTTAGAAATGAAGAGGTATTGGAAACAATAGAACAGAGGACTCTATGGAAGTCAATAAAACTATAATCGCTTCAAAACCATTAATTTAGTTTTAATTCGTTCAACGTTTTTGCTAGGATATTTTCAAAACTTTCTTCCTGGGTACATTTTTCGGATTATAAATTATGGAAATAAAGTGGGACTTATTGTTAGTATTTTACTTGCATATTTTTGCAAAAGATTGTGGGTATTTAAGAATTAGAAATACGGAAGTATCGAAAAAGAGGAAACTGTGGAAGCTAATAAGGAAAATGAAAGATACGATGGTGAAGCACTTTCTGAGACGTGAAGGACTAGTTAAAGACATAGAAAAGCAGAAACAGAGTAAGGAAGGACACCTTCTTAGGCATGAAGGTCTAGTCAGAGACATATTAGAGGCAGAAACAGGAGTTAGGAGGGGTAGAGGTAGACCTAGATTAGATTACTGTTCGCAAATAGTTAAGGATGTGGGTTGTTCTAGCTTTAGGGAAACGCGAAGATTAGCTCAGGATAGGATAAAGTGGAGGTGTTTGTCCAACCCGTCTTAGGACTGATGACCTTACTATGATGATGATACTGGTGAGTAATATAGGTACTACTTTTGTTTTATACTGTACTTCATCATTTTGTTTATTTTTATGCAATGAAAAAATAACTATTTGGTTCAAAGAGTACTAGAGTAGTATCATCATAATAATAAATAATTCTGGAAAGACATAAATATTTTTTTTGCTGAATTCCGTCATAATGACAATGGAAAAACTTTTTGGTCTTGAAAAGATTAATATTTGATTCGGGTTCCTTATCTGTCTATGTATTTCTTTTGAATTACGTTTGTTATTCAACAAACATAATAATTTATACCTTTTGTTGATGATGATAACAATGTTTAACGAAATACGAATATTCTTAGGTGTTACTCGATTAGTCTGTTTCCATTTGTTATTTGGCAACGATAGGTCACCATGATTTTTCGTTGCTTTTTAGTAACATTTGCTCTTTTAAGTGTAAGTACATTTTGATTTCTTTCTCGTTTGTGTTTGTTTGTAATACGGGCATGTATGCTTATTATTTAATTAAAATATTGTTTTGCCATTTGTAATGATCAAAAGGGGAACTCTCTTTATAACGTAGGTACAATAACAAACGAAATAAATACTAATCTTAAAACCCTTCATTCGACATCAAACGTGATTAAACATTAATCTCAATTATTGCTATTTGCTGTCGTTTTCAATGCAAATTTGGGAGATATCAAAACTGAATATAATTCGTTTTGTACATGAAATATTTATTTATTTATTGTGATATACATGTGGCCGGACAAAAATGTGAGAATTGAATTTTACAAGAAGTTGAAGGTTCCAATTTTTTTGTATAGGCTCCAATTTTGAGTAATTGTTTCGCTATTGATGCGGAACTCAAGTTACTTCCAAAAGATGCTAATGCCGTCGGTGCACTTCAAAGAATAGTCCTCTTACAAGATTTGAACTTGAAGAATTTGAATCAAAAACTGGATTATTACGGACTTCCAGGCTTAGATATCATACCTACCGAAGTAGCTCTAAACGAATACCGATTTTCACTATCACAGACCTTACAATTTGTTCAACTTTCAAGATTTCTTGCACCAAACATCTACAACGAAATTGTCTTACTTGCCGGTCCCCCTGTTAGTGCTATTGCAGACGTTTTTCAACAAAACAACATTGAAGACATTAACGGACTTATTAACGAATTGGATTTGTCAATCCGCAGAATTTTTCTACCGTTTAAACCAAAGAATGCTTTAGAAAGGAAAAAGAGAGATGCCGAAAAGGCCTTGTCTTTGCAAGGTAAAGACGCGGACATTGATGCCCTGTGGAATTTTGTTTTGGGAAGTTTTAAGGATATTATCAACAACCAAGTGGAATCATTAACATCTCTACTTATTTCTCAAATCAATACAAGGATAGAAGGAGTTATTGCCGAAATCCGTGCGTGGAATTTGAAAGGTTTTGCACTTGATATTTCGGAAAGTGTAATTGGAGTTCTTCAACTTATTTCGAGCATAATTATAGAGCAGTTGCATGGTTTCCAGTCGTATGTTGCTAATCAGTTAATTTCCATTCCGTCTCTCAATTAAAACAACAAACAACACACTAAAGATAGATTAAATGGTAATGAAAAATGAGCAGATAGTAGAAATATTTTGGTGTAAAAATCAATTACTTTGATAAAATATTTCTTTTTTGTGCTGTAATGAATTATACCATTTTCTTTTTATATAATTTCGCTTAAATATGCATACGTGTATATTTTTGCATCTGTAAATAAAGTATAACAATTCTTTTGTCTTTTTGATAAATTATAACAATTATTTGTAAGTGGGTTGATGATATGATTTGACATTTTGGTGTTCATCGTTTTCATATAAATCCATAATTAAATAGTATTAAATTTTGAATATTCGAACTTTAGAGTTACTCTTTTCATAAAGTCATTTTGTATCTTACGACAAACATTATTTGGACAGATTTCGTCGGTATACTACCATCAGTACTGAGGTAGATTATAGGCTGAGTCTTAATAAAAATTTCTATTATCAGTTTTATTAAAAATCATAACTAAACTAACAGTTTTTCTAACCAAAAGAAGATGATTATAAATACAGTTAAATTGTTGAACTATTGGCTTTACGTCATCAAAATAGTCTAAACGAATCAATCCAAAAAGTGATAGTAACACTTTCTTGTAATATAGATAATACAGTATAGGTTACATCGTCTATTCAAGAGGGATGAACGTATGTCGTAACCAACTTTGCATGCCGCTTGTCATATGAGGTAATACGAAAGATGGAATATGTATCTACCAAAAACAGTAATGTTGTACATACAGTCAAATTATTGAATGATTGGGTTTACGTCATGGAAATAGTCTAAACGATTCAATTGAAAACGTAATGGCAAAGCTTCTAATATAGAAAATGAAATATATATTGCAACGTTTTAAATTTATTCAAGTAAAATGAACGTATGTCATAACTAACCTTGCATGTCACTCTGTCATGAGGTAATACGATAGATTCTATATTCAGCAGTTATGATTGTATATACAGTCAAATTATTGAAAGATTGGGTTTACGTCATCGAAATAGTTTAAACGAATCAATCTAAAAAGTAATCAAGATTTCGAAGTAGTTTTCAGAGAAATAAGTGATATTTTTAGATATTTCTTCTTCATAACTGCCATCAACCCTATCGATATTCCTTGTATTTAAATGAAATTATGGAGTGATATTTGCACAGTAATGCATGGGAAATATACAGTTCTCATACTTGTCTGTCTTTGATATGTGAATAGTCTAGTAACTTCATTTCAGACACTAATGTTTTATTGCAACATTGGTAGCTAATTTTAGATAGGTAATTAAACGTACCAAATTGCAGAAAATAATTTTCTTATTCGTTACAAGCACTAATTTGTCGGTAAATGTAAATATTTTCCTTTTTTTGTGCCAATTTCCTACATTCTACTTAGATAAACTGTATTTTTTGTTTCTGGGAAACTATAACACACTATTGAGATCATCAGAATAAAATTATTATGTTTTTACATTCTTTTGTTTATTTGATGTTTTATCTTTAATTACGTTGCACTTGTTTGTATGCATATGTATTATTATAAAGTATAAATTGTATTAATTTTGTTTTCTCAAGAGTATAATAATTGCGGGAAGATTACATAAGTCGATGTATAAAACGCGTTTATAAACCTGACCTGCAAAAAGATAACTCAGTATTTATTGTAACAACCGTTCCTGGGTAAAACAATAGATACCTACTTACTGAAAGTTTTATAGTAAAAATGTATCTACTTTATTCCATAATAATATCTTCATTTTTAATGGTAAGTAATTTTTATTTTATGGCTACGTATAAAACCTGGCTGCGCTATTTAAGATATTACGATGTTGCAGGGTTACAACCTACAATATTTACAAAATTCATCACAGCAGTTTTATATTACTACTAAACACAATATATTAACTATTAAAGGTAATTTAGAATGATATAAACCTTAGTCTTGGGTTGCGTATTTTGTACAGTTTAAGTGGGAACTACATTCCCAGTTGATTCCGTCGAGGCCCATGGTTAGAAGCAATACAATAGCAATGGAGTCACTCTTTTCTTAATATCAAATGTGATAAAGCCCGCCTTTCGGACATCTGAAGGTTCATGTTATTCTAAATTACCTATACAACGTATATAAATATATATATAACTATATAATATACGAAGGGGCGTTTTTATGTTCGCGGAATAGGGGGTAAAATGTGGAAGTAAAAGAGAAATTTATTTTTCCTTTTCAATATATTCACCTGCTACCTTTATACATTTTTTCGATCTTTCAATCAACTTTTTTTCAAGTTTGGGAATAGGTAATAATCGCTGGGAGCTAAGTCAGGACTATAGGGTAGGTGAGCCAAAATTTCGAAGCTCACCTTCTGTAGAGCAGCCATCGCAACACGGGTCTTGTCAACAGGTGCCTTGTCGTACAGAAGGAGGACACTTTTGGTCAATTTTCCTCTTCCTTCTTCTTTGACTGCTTCCTTTAACCGCTCTAGGATTGAAACATAGTATTCTCCGGTTATAGAGACACCTTTATCTTTATAATCGATCAACAGGATCCCTTCTGAGTCCCAAAAGGCTATTGCCATGATTTTACTAGCCGACTGTGACACCTTAAACTTCTTGGGTGGTGATGTGCCGTTTTTATGCCACTGCATAGAATCCTGGTTGGACTCAGGTTCATATTGATGAACCCAAATTTCGTCCCCAGTAACAATTCAAGTTAATACTCCATCTTTATCTATACTACAGAGGTCCAAAAACGTGCGAGAAGACGTCACACGCGTCTCGGCAACCATCTTGTGCCGACTTTAGTAATGTCAAGATGATCGTGAAGAATTTTAAAAATGGTTGTATCTGATACTCTTATCATTTCTGCGAGTTGTTTCTTCTTAAGTCAGGCATCTTCCAGTATAAATTTTTCGACTTTTTGAATTATTTCCGGTGTGATCACTTCGATCGGCCGGCCTGGCCGTTGGTCGTCTTCAAGTGAATCCATGCCTTGCTTAAAGAGTGCATATCACTTGCAAACTATAGTTTCACCTGGACAAGAGCCCCTGTAAACCAATGACATCTCTTTCAGTATGGTTTCAATTGATTTTCCTTGCTTGTTAAGGAACTTTATAACAGCGCGGTACTCAATTTTCTCTATATTTCACAATTTGTTCCCGATTGACGATAATTCAAAGACCACTGACCTAATTACGATAATACTTGGTATTTATACTAATAATGAGTTGCTTAATTCGTAATGATTCAAGTAAGTACCCTTACTAATGATCTACCTACCCATTCCGCGAAAAACGCACCCTCGTATGTATGTAAAAGTTATATTTACGTACAATTTCAAAAGAAAATTTGTTATGCTGACACTGATCTTAAGAAGTAATTCTGTTTGAATAGCTTTTCCATGTGATTTCAGTTATTTAAAATAAACTCATCTCATACGTTACTATGGAACGAAAATAGTGACGTCGACAGATTGGATGTATTGGATTCTACAGGAAATATCCAAGGACTAATACTATTGGATGGTTTGGATTTGAAAAATTTGGATAGCAAACTTCAGTATTTCGGTTTACCACAGTTGAATCTAACATCTGCTGAAGTCAAGCTTGACGATTACCGTTTATTAATCGGTCAGATTTTACGCGCAGTGTATTATTCAAAATACATTGTTCCAAAAGTATATGAACAGATAAACGATGTTTTGAGAAAACCACTACTTACAGTATCGCAATTACTGGAAGAGTACGACATTAGAAACATTAATTGTCTTATTGATAAAGCCAGTGCTGGGATCAGGAACGGACTTAGTTTATTTTCAAATTCAACCCTCCAGAGGAGTAAAAGGTCTTTAGAAACGTCTTCCTTAGAGAGTAATGGGACAATAGACGAAGTACTTAACAATATCAAACAATTGTTAAAATATGCAATAACTGCTACGGTTTCCTTTACTCAAATGCAGATTACCTATTTGATTGATAGTGTGAGTAGTTCGTTGCGAGCTTGGGGTTATTCCGAATTTATTCAAGATCTACTAAATGTTTTAAGAAACGCTTTGTACGAAGTTTTGGATATTATTCTAAAAGCAGTATCCGAATTTAAGCAGGGAATTGATTCTATTTTTGCTGCAGAAGGTTTGCCTTCTTTAGAAGCCGTATCCGATACCATCAAGAACATTTTGAAGGATATTTGGATCAAAATTAACTTTCTCTTTAAAACTCGTGTAATAACTTTCATAAATTACCTTATAAATCAACAATGGCGTTGATAATTAATGTAAAAGTTCTTGTTTTATATTATTCGAGAAAGTGTCTAATTATTTTTAGTCGCATATCATTATTTATACATGTTCAAGTCAATTTAGGCAGGCTAATTCCTAAATTAAAATATATATTACATTTATCATGTTTATAACGACATCGTGTATAACGACGGTGACGTCCCGGATATAGTGGCGAAAGGTAGAGATCCCGTCTTCATTTTGTATAAACCTTGGACTACGGAATTATAAAGTATAAAGTGTCAGTACAGTTAGACGAGGAGAGTGAAGCCTCTCAGGAGAGAGAAGTTGATAATGCTCATACACTTGTGCCTACATTTCATTGGCTGCGTATCTTCCCTCTCCCTTGGCCTTAGTTCTTCATCATCATGATCATCACAAGGCAGTCAGTTCTAAAACCGGTTGGAGACCTACCTTAACTGTTTGCTATCCTGAACTAATGTTCGCATTTCCCTAAAACTACAATATCCTACATCCTTAATTATTTGTGAACAGCTACTTCTCTTAATTCTTGTTTCTGCATTTAATATATTTCCAACTAGCCCAGTTATTATGAATTAAAATGGAGTTTGAGTTTCTTTACTTATATTAACCCCTATAAATTTATATTGTTTTACTTAAAAAATATATATTTTTGACAGCTCCCACATTTTTCGCTTCAGAAGATATTTGTTTGCAAATTTCGGGAATGACTCCTGTTATTGCAAAGCGGAACTGCGCACAGCGTCAGCGTTACTATTGCGCGTGCTCAATGCGAGCAGCCAATACAATCTAGGCACATGATACCTCTATATCCTCGACAGTCTCCTCCTCGCTAGTTTATACTTTTTTCCTGTATTATTTCGTAGTCCATAGAACAAACACGTAAGACATTATGACATCACCTATACACAACTATGTAGTCCCTTTAGTGGCCCTTTATTACTGAAGTTGTATATTTATGAAGACAATAAATGTACCTTTTTGTAAATGTGTATTATTTAATTAGAACTCCAGTTAATCATCACTATGCTATTAATTTTTCTGTAAAATTGAATGCTCTTGGTTTTAGCGTTTTAATTAAGCCTTACAATTTAACTGTTATGCATATTTTTGATGTCAAGTGATTGTGCAAGCATACCAAAACAACATACGTATCATATCATACCTTATCTCTTATTTACAATGTTCTGCCCAAAACGCTAAATATAATAATGTCTTAAACTAATGTAAATAATGAGTACCTAGAAGAAAATTACAACGATGATTTTCGCTCCCTTACGAAACAATACAGATTTTGTTGCTATCAGCCGTTTTAAAAGAGTCACAATAATAAAAATTCTTATAATTAGTCACTTTTGTTGTTAATAAGCACATTTAAATGTACTTATTGAGAATTGTACGTGTAATAAATTAGAATAAATATTTTCATGAAAATGTATTTTCACTAAGAAATATAGGTAACCAGTGCTATTGAAATAATAATTAATATGTTATTTTGAAATTGTAAGGGTTTCGTTTTTAGTTTTGTAATGTCTCGCGGTATATTGTAGTAATTACTAATTCAAACTTATTCTAATTGTACGTGGTGACTTACCATGTTCGCCAAATAGTTCTTTTTGATTCAAGATGACACATCGTAGCGCCACAGCCTGAAAAAAAGAGACTCTGTAAAGCATGATAGCCTAGTTTTCATATTCTATGAACTCTTTAATATGTATTAAACAAAAACAAGATAGCAGACAAATTGATAAATTGATGCAAGTAAATCTAAGGAAAAAGAAAATGAAAATGTATGTCTCAAAGTTGATCAATTCTAGTAATTTCATTGGGCATCATGCAAACCATAATTGTGCAGCGGTAGTTTCACTATAGTTTTCCTTGAATCAAATCTTCAAAGTAATAATTGTTGCAGGTTGATTCAGTCCTGCATGCAAATGAATTCAGTTACGAATTTCCTGAACACAAATCTGTTAAATCGTATGACTCCAATCAATTGGCTTCAAACAATCCCATCGAAGATACCAGGTCAGAAGCTTCATGTATCCCAACACCAGGTACCGTAGATGAATCGTCTTTTGCACCTTGTACATTTCTCTGATTCGAATTTAGATGGTGCTTACAATTTGTTTTAGGTATTCTCATGGGAATCTTTGATGGTCATGGTGGAGGAGCTTGTGCCCAGGTAGTTGCAAAACGTATTTTCAAATACATCAGCGCTTGCCTCATGTCGCCTGATCAATTGAAAGAGTATCTTCAATTGGCGGAGACAAATGAGCCAATGAAACTGCTCAAAACTTATAACGACAAAGTGCAATTTGTAGAAGACGTTCGTGATATTTATAGGAATAGTTTTAAATTATTCGTAAATGATTTAATAAAGGTATAATACATATATACTTTCTAGTAATATCAATTTTTGATATTTATTTGTTTCTCTTTCCCCTAGGACACAAATAGATCATGGACCAATGTTCACGAAGCTTTGGAAAAAGCAGTCTTGCGTTTAGACGACGATATTTCGAGGGAAGCTTTGACTACTCCATCTGGAGGCGTCAATATGAAAACTTTGTCCGTTGCCATGTCTGGATGTGTTGCAATTATTGCCCATATTAATGGTCCTCATCTCAATATTGCTCACGTTGGTGACGCTTGTGCAGTGCTCGGTGTGTAAATTATTTCTCTGTCTCATTGATAGCTCTTCCTATGTTTTTTTTTTTTGAAATTCAAGGTACTCAAAAAGAAAATCATTGGACAGCGACAAAATTAACAGTGGAGCACAATATAGAAAATGCGGAAGAAGTCGAAAGGATATTAGGGGAACATCCGACAACTGAAAGCGACACTGTTCTCAGAATGGATCGGCTCCTTGGTCAGCTGGCTCCTCTTCGTTCTATAGGTGATTTCAGGTACAAATGGAGCAAAGACATTATGCAAAACGTAGTGGTAAAGGTATTGGGCGACCAATATCTTCCCCCAAACTACCACACGCCTCCTTATTTAACTGCTAAACCAGAAGTGAATTACCACAAGCTGACTCCGAATGACAAGTTTTTGGTAATAGCTTCGGATGGGTTATGGGACGTTATCAGTCCGGCGGAAGTGGTCAACCTTGTGGGAAAACACATGAGCGGAAAAGTCACCTTGAGCCCCTTGTTTCTACCAAGACGAAATATGAAATTGGGAGAAATAGAAGAAGTATTGCAACAAAGAAAAGAAAGTATGAAATTGAAGCCCAAGGACAAGAATGCTGCCACCCATTTAATACGAAACGCGTTAGGCGGTACTGAGTTTGGAATTGACCATGGCAAACTTTCTCAGATGCTCAGTCTACCTGTTGAAGTTTCTAGAGTTTTTAGGGACGACATTACAGTTACTGTGATTTACTTTGATTCAGATTATTTAGGTCACTGTCCGCCGTAGTATCATATTAAATTATTTATACTGGACGCCTAATTTTGGATGTCCATACGTATCGAAATTAGTTTCTTCTCTAATGTAGGAGAATGTTTATGATTCAGTGAAGTGTTTAATAGTCTTACAAATGATTACTCGCATTGTGAAGCAAGTTCCGACATTACAACTACCGACAAAAGAATATTTTCGGATCTTTATTAATAACATTGTATAAAAAGTACATAATATATTTTGTAACTTTTTTTCGAAGTGATACAACACCGGAGAAAATATATATGAAATTATCAATCAATTATTTTTCTTGTGTTACGTATTCAGGGGATCAAAGAAAACATGACCTCTTGTGAGAATGTTGATTCTGATGATTTCCTCCTTTAGCTTTTCGATTCGTCCTGCAATTGTTTAGTAATTAATATAGGTAAAATTTTAAATTAGGAATTAATTTTTGCGGGGGAAGCAGAGAAATACAGATCACTGTAGGGATCATATGCTGGTCAGTTTACATGATCTTTAGATACTTAGTCAGGGTAATAATGTCATGTTTTAGGAATTATAGGTAAAACTGCTTAGGTAAGTGTTTGTACAAATTTCAAATCTTGAACCAAGAAAATAAGAAAGGAGGCTACCGAGATTGGCCTGTAAAAGAGGAAGTGAATGAGAGAGTGCATGAATGGGGTATTTTCTGTGCGTTTTGACCCTAACTAGTATTCAAATCTTCAAAAGAATCTACTCTGTGTCAGCATATTCAAGGTTCCCGNAACGATGTTAAATACTTCTCTTATTAGGAAAACAAAAAATATACTCAAAAGACCCTCCTCTCTCTCAACTTTTCATAATGTAATGCGATTTGTAGAAGAGAATAAGTGCACCGATAAGTTGAAAATTTTCAAATAAATACACCTACCATCTATGCAGATGTTTTATTGTAGTGGCGAAGGTAGTTCATAATTGTAAGGTAAGGTTTAAACTTAGGCAATTAATTAATGTTCCCAAATGTTTACATCATGTGTCCATGTCTCCTCAGTGATATAGTACCTTGAATATACTCTGGATCATATTCCAGATACATTGGAGTTCATGAATTAGTATTTCTCAGTTGTTATGTAGCTTGGTAAATCCGATAATGATGATGATGATAACACTGAACAGCAGGAATGAGCAAAGATCTGACTCTCGAAAATACTACAAGTGGAGTGAGATACTACTCTATAGTGGTCACATGTAAAAGGGTAGAAACAACCCTACCGTTTACATCTCGTTCCCACCACAACTAATAAACGTTTCCCCGCATTTTGCTTAATGTCCCTTAAAAGCTTCTAGGATGATGTATCTAAAAACGTCAGAGTTTTCAACGTTGTAAATTATCTTGAAAGAATTTACCAGGTTACCATTGAAGTTCCCATCATCATATGGAACTCAAATTAAGTGTATAAAATAATAGGTTTAAAGTGTAGTTTGTTTCACCACAAGGTGGTACTTACTCATCTACATAGTGATCTCAGTAGTCTCCTTTGGTTTAGTAAGTATTAACAACGAACAAGATAATAATAGTTATTGCTATTAGAAATACTAACCATTGTGATCTCGCAATTACCTTAGTGATGTAATTGCTTTCGCGTCTTTTTCATTTTTGAGTTTTTGACTCATAAATATTATTACTTATATTCTTGGTGAAAACAATATCGAATGTACAAGACGCAGATTGCAATTTTGATTTAATTAGATCTTCTCAGTACGCCATAGGAAGTCTCCATTAACTACTGGTGAAACCGAAGAAACTCTTAAAAAGGGAGTTGATTTAATATCCAAAATAAGGTAGGGTATCGCCATCTGATGGGTATGTGCTGCTGCTGAAGTATTTCAAGCGTTAGACAAGGACTTACTAAATGTCATTACCTCCATAATAATAGTAAGATCTTATCTAACACTTGAAATACTTCAGTGGCAGCACATACTTATCAGATGACTATAGATTGCCTCCATTTGGATATTAAATAAATACAGGTACTTACTGTACAATTATTGATAGACCGTTATTATTTACGTTTATGAACCAGTCCAAAAGGTAATGGTAACTAACCCCACATATTGTAAAAGAGAAAATGTGATTTTTAAGTATAGTCACGTAAAGTAAACTGACTTATTAGCACATGGGGGCATACTTAGGACGGTAATCTACCATTTAAATGGTGTAAACAGGCATTTCAGCCGTTTTTAGGAAAGCATAGGACTGCAACTGTTAGAAAGAGCAACATGCAGTTTTTGTTGACTCCATAGGCCAGAGTCGGGCAAACTCGGCTCTTTTGACTCTCGAGTGTATAGCCTCGTTGCTCCTGTCAATGCGAGTGAGATGATTCTTTCCTTTTCTTATCCCTTCCATTTCGTAGTCCCCTCTTCCATAGCCGAACCCAATAGTATTGCGACTATAGTCTGGCATGCTATCCCTGAGCTGCGGGACGATCATTTTTGTAGGTATTATTTAGGTTGCAAGAGAGGTTTCGCTCGTCTACGGGATGGAGGGGCTTGGTATGGGAGTAGAAGAAAAAGAGAAAGCAATATGGATCATTACTGCTTATTCCTCTCTCG
Source organism: Agrilus planipennis (assembly GCF_000699045.2). Classification (NCBI taxonomy): domain Eukaryota; kingdom Metazoa; phylum Arthropoda; class Insecta; order Coleoptera; family Buprestidae; genus Agrilus; species Agrilus planipennis. The sequence continues at coordinate 3,696,576 of NW_020442460.1, read as the reverse complement.
TACTCATTGAAGGGTATTTAGTGATCCAAACTAACTTCAGTTAGCGGCTCCTTCGAAGCTAAAGTTTGCCTGTCTCAGGCATAGGCGGCTGAAATACGGACCTTATACGTTCGCTCCCTAGTCATAGGTAACCTTGTATGCTCTATGCCCCATATTATACGTACATTCCCGCTTATATTCCCGTTATAGTGTTAGGCAACCCTAAGGATACTATGCCATTGAATAACTGATCAAGGATATTTCTCAATTACGCTAGGTACTTGTCATTTTAAGTTGCTAACTAATACTTAATAGATTATAGAAAAAAAATACTTTGTACAGTGCATGTCTGCATTATTCCTGAATTAAATTATATTCAAATCCATAGAAATTCTAATTGATTATACATACATAATATTTATGTAGATAATTGTAAAAAATATTTTTCCTAATGTTCGATGACATACTTCGATAACATAAAATCTTTGTTTAAANAAAAAAGATATTTATACTTAATACTTTTTATGAAAAATAATAAAATCTCATAGAATTATGTCCTAATAAATTTAAAATTAGTTGATGATAAATAAATTTATTAATAAAACTATTGTTCTTAATACGTTATCAAAGAATGTATCTACTTTTTAAGATCTACTTCGATAAAAATAAGTGGCTTTGTGTTTTTTTTAAATTTCGCAATTTTTTGCAAGGTTTTCTACACATTTTTTATTTCCATTTTTGTGAAGTTAATAGTGATGAGCTAAACTGGTCTTCGTTTTGCAGTCTTGGTCTTTTTGAAAGACTAAAACAAAGACCGAACGAACATGAACAAACCAAAACCAAAACCAAATGCAAGACTAAACAAAAAATGATTACTTCCGGTGAATTTATGAGTTAAACTATTTGAAGCAACTTGAATATGTTCTTTTCTTGAAACAAAAATTTTTAGTATTTAAAACTCAGTTTATTATATTTTAACGCTAAATATAAAAAAAAAAGAAATTTTACCACTGTTTGAAAAAAGGGTCTATAAGAATGTTTTTTTACTAACAGGTCAATTTTAGGCATTGGAGGATGAATCAATTTATGCGTTAGTTAAAAAAAAAAGAAAAGTTTCTGCGAATTATTAAAAAAAAAAAACGAAAGTATAAAATTAAATGAGACTATCAGCAAGACCAAAAGTAAGATCAAGACTAGGTCATGGTCATGTTTTGCTCATAACGAGAAGCTACAGTCAAAGTGAAATACAATGTTATACATATTTTTAATTTCTTAGATTGTCAATTTTTTTGAATTCGCGAAATTTTCATAATGGCCAGTATGTCGCAAACAGTGGATAATCTTTCAAATGCATGTCGGGGAAAGGACAATCCAGAAAATTACATTTCATATATACCTAATAAACAATTTTATTAAACCATTAGGAATATATCATTCCTTATGAACCGTATAAATCGGAAAATTCCCTGAAGGAATTCCCTGCTTTCTTCCTGATACCCGTATACGATTTGTTGCGATATAGTCCCGCCTTGAAAGTAAGTACGATTTCTCCCAATTTCGTGGATTAGAAAGCGCAACATAACCTCCCAGGTATGAAATCACGTTTGCAAGAGTGAAAACAACGCGGAGGGCTTCCGGAAGAAGTACGGAATACTTCCCCGGGAGTTTGTCGTCTACGCCTTCGGCCCAGGTGGTAATTGAGACCTTTTTTCCCTTGGTGCGTAATATGCCTACTGTTTGTACAAAATTACGGTTTCGTTTTGAATGATTAATGATATTGGCAATATTTACTACTGTAATGACAGATATTCGCATCATATTTAGGTAAATCAAAAGTACCAATGTCACTGTTATCTGAAGATGTTTTTATTTGCTTGATATTGTTTTTGTTAATTGAATAAACAAAAAGTAAATATCTCCAATTGTTAAGTGCAATAACAATTTGACATTTCCGATGAGAAGTTGTCGTTAACTTACATAATTAGCATAGATTGGCTTATTCCGTTTTTAAACATGATTGTAATAAAGTTCTGAGTTTAAACTAGGCGATTTAACTAAACGTAAGATAATGATTCGGTTATATGTCATCAAAAATAATTTTTATTTCAATTAATATTTACCGAAAATATAAAGTTAGAATTATATCATAGCATGGTAAGAAATGTTGGAGGCATTAGGAAGAGTCGAAGTACAGAAGGCGCTGTAGAAGTTACTAAGAAATAAACTCTGAGCCAGCTAAAGTGACGACTCATGCAATAAAAGTGTCAATAATACATTGCTTTTGTGCAAAATTACAACTTTATGGCACCATTCAAGCGGAACCCGTTTTATATTCTGTTATGTACCTGTACCTACAAAGGTCAAAATAGTTTGAAAACTTTCAGAACGGTGTATTCAAAAGAATTCTGCTACTGTTTTTTATCGAAATATGAGAGATGCGCATCAGGTAGCACAATACTTTTGTTGAATTTCAGCTGCAAAGATATATTCAATAAGGGTTTGTGTCCCTTAACATTCTCACTAAATAAAATTCAGACTTTATTCTTATGAATGCTAACCATTCGGCAAAATAAGGTTATAAATCTTCAGGATTTTATTATTGTAGCGGCCACTTCAGATGGCTCAAAGTTTATGTGAAATAGATTGGTGGAACACCTTTTCAGACATCAAGAACTAGTAAGAGACTTATTAGAAGTAGAAACAAGAATTAAGACTGGCAGAGATAGACCTATACATGATTATTGTTCACAAATAGAGATTTGAGATGTTTTCGTTTGAAACAAATGTGAAAATTAACTAAGGAATGAGAATGAATCAGTTGAGATGCCTGTTCAACTAATAGTGTTAAGATTGACGACCTACATATGATAATAATGATATGATTATACGTTTCATTGAAAAACTACACACATATGCACTTATTGATAAATAGGGAGATCAATATTTTATCGAAGTATTCATTTATTATTATTATTTTTTGATTAAACTATATTTTGATAGAAGTTTTAGACGATACGACTTAATCTATTAGAAGATCTTAGATCGCGTTTGAAAATTACTATTTAAAATGATAAAAAAACGTTTGTTTCAAGCACCTTGATATTCTTCTTTGTTACTGTAAGTGGATGATGAATATAATTTTCAGGAAAACTATTAACACTCCTATCTATTATAGATAATCTCATTTGACGTTCTACTGTTAGCGGTGGAGATTGCCTACATTTATTAGGTACCTGTCTTAAATAAACGAATAATGCCTAAAATTTTAAATAAAAAACTAGAAAAAATAATGCTGATTTTCATTCATTTTTCCAATGAATGAGTTATAAAACTTCATATGTACGGCACATGATACCTCTATATCCTCGACAGTCTCCTCCTCGCTAGTTTATACTTTTTTCCTGTATTATTTCGTAGTCCATAGAACAAACACGTAAGACATTATGACATCACCTATACACAACTATGTAGTCCCTTTAGTGGCCCTTTATTACTGAAGTTGTATATTTATGAAGACAATAAATGTACCTTTTTGTAAATGTGTATTATTTAATTAGAACTCCAGTTAATCATCACTATGCTATTAATTTTTCTGTAAAATTGAATGCTCTTGGTTTTAGCGTTTTAATTAAGCCTTACAATTTAACTGTTATGCATATTTTTGATGTCAAGTGATTGTGCAAGCATACCAAAACAACATACGTATCATATCATACCTTATCTCTTATTTACAATGTTCTGCCCAAAACGCTAAATATAATAATGTCTTAAACTAATGTAAATAATGAGTACCTAGAAGAAAATTACAACGATGATTTTCGCTCCCTTACGAAACAATACAGATTTTGTTGCTATCAGCCGTTTTAAAAGAGTCACAATAATAAAAATTCTTATAATTAGTCACTTTTGTTGTTAATAAGCACATTTAAATGTACTTATTGAGAATTGTACGTGTAATAAATTAGAATAAATATTTTCATGAAAATGTATTTTCACTAAGAAATATAGGTAACCAGTGCTATTGAAATAATAATTAATATGTTATTTTGAAATTGTAAGGGTTTCGTTTTTAGTTTTGTAATGTCTCGCGGTATATTGTAGTAATTACTAATTCAAACTTATTCTAATTGTACGTGGTGACTTACCATGTTCGCCAAATAGTTCTTTTTGATTCAAGATGACACATCGTAGCGCCACAGCCTGTAAAAAAGGGACTGTAAAGCATGATAGCCTAGTTTTCATATTCTATGAACTCTTTAATATGTATTAAACAAAAACAAGATAGCAGACAAATTGATAAATTGATGCAAGTAAATCTAAGGAAAAAGAAAATGAAAATGTATGTCTCAAAGTTGATCAATTCTAGTAATTTCATTGGGCATCATGCAAACCATAATTGTGCAGCGGTAGTTTCACTATAGTTTTCCTTGAATCAAATCTTCAAAGTAATAATTGTTGCAGGTTGATTCAGTCCTGCATGCAAATGAATTCAGTTACGAATTTCCTGAACACAAATCTGTTAAATCGTATGACTCCAATCAATTGGCTTCAAACAATCCCATCGAAGATACCAGGTCAGAAGCTTCATGTATCCCAACACCAGGTACCGTAGATGAATCGTCTTTTGCACCTTGTACATTTCTCTGATTCGAATTTAGATGGTGCTTACAATTTGTTTTAGGTATTCTCATGGGAATCTTTGATGGTCATGGTGGAGGAGCTTGTGCCCAGGTAGTTGCAAAACGTATTTTCAAATACATCAGCGCTTGCCTCATGTCGCCTGATCAATTGAAAGAGTATCTTCAATTGGCGGAGACAAATGAGCCAATGAAACTGCTCAAAACTTATAACGACAAAGTGCAATTTGTAGAAGACGTTCGTGATATTTATAGGAATAGTTTTAAATTATTCGTAAATGATTTAATAAAGGTATAATACATATATACTTTCTAGTAATATCAATTTTTGATATTTATTTGTTTCTCTTTCCCCTAGGACACAAATAGATCATGGACCAATGTTCACGAAGCTTTGGAAAAAGCAGTCTTGCGTTTAGACGACGATATTTCGAGGGAAGCTTTGACTACTCCATCTGGAGGCGTCAATATGAAAACTTTGTCCGTTGCCATGTCTGGATGTGTTGCAATTATTGCCCATATTAATGGTCCTCATCTCAATATTGCTCACGTTGGTGACGCTTGTGCAGTGCTCGGTGTGTAAATTATTTCTCTGTCTCATTGATAGCTCTTCCTATGTTTTTGTTTTTTGAAATTCAAGGTACTCAAAAAGAAAATCATTGGACAGCGACCAAATTAACAGTGGAGCACAATATAGAAAATGCGGAAGAAGTCGAAAGGATATTAGGGGAACATCCGACAACTGAAAGCGACACTGTTCTCAGAATGGATCGGCTCCTTGGTCAGCTGGCTCCTCTTCGTTCTATAGGTGATTTCAGGTACAAATGGAGCAAAGACATTATGCAAAACGTAGTGGTAAAGGTATTGGGCGACCAATATCTTCCCCCAAACTACCACACGCCTCCTTATTTAACTGCTAAACCAGAAGTGAATTACCACAAGCTGACTCCGAATGACAAGTTTTTGGTAATAGCTTCGGATGGGTTATGGGACGTTATAAGTCCGGCGGAAGTGGTCAACCTTGTGGGAAAACACATGAGCGGAAAAGTCACCTTAAGCCCCTTGTTTCTACCAAGACGAAATATGAAATTGGGAGAAATAGAAGAAGTATTGCAACAAAGAAAAGAAAGTATGAAATTGAAGCCCAAGGACAAGAATGCTGNTTTCAGAGATAAGGAGGGCGTATGGTCAATTTTCATCTATTTTCTTAAATAACTTTAAAATTATATATTTGAGACCCTTAGAACAAGCCCTTTTAGTTGATATATCCCACGGTACAGTTTTCAAAACTTATTCTTTTAATTTCCTATTGGCCCTACAAAAATGATCCCCATGTTCGAAATTAATTCATTTACGTTATGAGTCCGTATTTGGATCACAGAAATTCACATGTCTACTAAATTTCAAATTAATCGCCTCGCAGATTCGGGGAAAACTGACTGTGACAGCCGCACAGACAGATACGCCAGTGATCCTATAAGGGTTCCGTTTTTCATTCGGACGTACAGAACCCTAATCCGAGAACTAACTTAACATTGTAGTGGAAAAAAAGCGTTTTAAACCACACATGCAAACTGCGAATGTAAATTTGCAGATTCGGGGCAAACTGACTGTGACAGACGCACAGACAGATACGCCAGTGATCCTATAAGGGTTCCGTTTTTCATTCGGACGTACAGAACCCTAATCCGAGAACTAACTTAACATTGTAGTGGAAAAAAAGCGTTTTAAACCACACATGCAAACTGCGAATGTAAATTTGCAGATTCGGGGCAAACTGACTGTGACAGACGCACAGACAGATACGCCAGTGATCCTATAAGGGTTCCGTTTTTCATTCGGACGTACGGAACCCTAAAAAGGAGTCTTTTGCTTGTGCCTGAAAACGATGCAACTGAGATAGTTGATGACATAATATTCTAGATTTAGCTGACCTTTAAAATGTTTAGATAATGGACGAAAGCGTCCCTTAAACCTACTTTTGATATCCAGAATGTTACCGTTTAATTGGAATTTTCAATTAAATATTGCTAATTTTCACTCATTTGAGGTGGAAGTAAACACTTGCAAATAAACGGCCGGGTTTAAATGTAAATTAAATTCTCTATTAATTTTGCCAGATGCATTTCAACCTTAAAAGACGCTTAGGACACAATTTGAGCAAGAGAATAGGTTAGGTTTAAGTCAGAAAGTCTAGAAAAAGGAGTTGCACCTTTAGGTTGAACTTGTGGTAAGAAAATTTCAAACATTAATTGAGAGCGAGTGAGTATAAGACACTGAACAATCTCTGGAGTTTAGAAGCTCTAAACTCTGGAACTACTGTTTATGTCTATCTTGACCCAGAATACCTACGATTTACATGATAAATTGCAAATCCATAAGGGAGTATACTTTTAAACGGTGATTTTTCAATAATTTATTATAACTTCTTCTTTGCGTTCGGCAAAAAAACGTTCTATTAATGTTTTGGATTTGCTTACTGTACTTCTCCTCTACCAGTGCATAGAAAATGTTTCTCTTTCTTCTAGACTCTGTGGGTTAGGTTATGGTATGGGAGATCCCCACAATTAAAAAGTAAGTGTTTTGCTCATCGACAACGGTAGCATGATAATGACAATTGTTTTCCGTTTATGATTGCACAACCAGGTAGACTTTGCATTCAGCGATTGTTTGCATATTTTTAAACGTACTTAGATACCTATATCGTAATTTAAGTGTTTATTTGTTTCACTTAACAAGATAGGTGCTTGTTGTCACAGTTACATTGATTTATTTACATATTTCAGTTAATTTTGAAATATTTTCCAATATAATTCCATTAATCATATAATTGGAACTGATGGTTTAATTAACGACAATTTGTAAATGACTAGGAAATTGCTCAAATATCATACAATTGGTCAAATGCCAATTCGGTCAAGGCACAAACGGTTCTTCGCCATGAAATTTTTCGCATTAATCCAAACATTAAAAGTTTACTGGTAATCTAATACATTTGCACTTAATACAAATTGATATTAAAACTGGAATTAAATAGTAACAAAATTCCCTTATCCCAATTTTGGCCTATTGGTAATAAGAACTGAAACTCAATAACCCCAATTAACCGATTTACCTTTCAAAAAACTGAATATAAAAATTTGCTCATACAGGAAACATGCTAAAATTTACGGTATTATTGTGTGGATGCTTTGTGGCATACGTGTATGGTGACTGCCTTTCGTCCATTACAAAGGTAGGCGGTGAAAAGGCACCTTCAACCGTTTGCTCCGGAGATCTCGTTTTCCAAGATGAATTCGACTTTCTTGACTTTACCAAATGGCAACACGAAAATACTCTTACCGGAGGTGGTGTAAGTCATTTTTTTTATACGATTATGCACTCATCATCATCATCATAAGGTCATCAGTCCTAAGACTGGTTGGACACGTACCTCCACTCTTTCCTGTCCTGAGCTAAACTTCGCATTTCCATAAAACTCGAACAGCCCACACCTTAACTATTAACCTCTCCTAACTCCTGTTTCTGCCTCTAATATGTCTCTGACTAGACCTTCATGCCTAAGAAGGTGTCCTACCAACCTATCTCGCCTATTTTTTATTGACTTCCATAGAGTCCTCTGTTCTCCTATTCTTTCCAATACCTCTTCATTTCTAACCTTTTCTACCCACGATATCCTCATCATCCGCAACCTTTTTCGAATTTCTAAATTAACCGTTCGCGACCATAGAAGTGACTTCTTTTTATTAAAGGCGACACTACCCTGCGCTATCCTCTGCTTTATATCCCTACTACTCCTTCCATCCTCACTTATCTGACTTCGTAGGTATCTAAAATCAGCCACTTCTTCTATGATTATGCACTGTAAGATTTTTTTAATATTTAAACTTCCACATCATAATATGTTTCGTTGTCCTTATCCTTATTTTATTTATCATTATAGAACTGGGAATTCGAGTGGTACACTAATAATAGGACAAATAGCTACGTGAGCGACGGAGTACTGAAAATTGTACCAACGCTTACAGCTGATCACGTTGGAGAGGCAGGTTTGACATCCACCACAGTCAATTTATATGGAGCAACCGAAGAAGAATCGTAAGTATCAATAAATCAATTTTTGTTATAAACAGGCTTACTAAAACTAAAAACAGCCACAACAAGTACTTGCTCTGTAGTGCGTTAGTTTCCGAACTTTGGGCCAGTCAATAATGTTAATGTTGTATCTTTCTTATTGGTTTTTAGTTGTACCAATAATGCCAACTATGGATGTGAGCGTAGCGGTACTCCTGACAACATCTTGAATCCCATCAAGAGTGCTCGTCTCCGAACCTATAAATCGTTTCACTTCACCTATGGTAGAGTTGAAATTAGAGCTAAGATGCCAAAAGGGGATTGGATTTGGCCAGGTAAGATATTAAAGTATTTAGAGTATTTTCATGAACGAACTCTTTTAAAAAAGCTATATGGATGATGCCCCGTTACAACGCTTATGGAGGATGGCCAACATCAGGGGAAATAGACATTAGTGAAGTCCGTGGAAACGCCGATCTAAGACAAAACGGAGAACAAATTGGCGTCCAACAGCACGGTTCAACTCTCCACTGGGGACCTTCTTTCTTCGCCAACAGAGACTCTCGGACCCATTGGACCAAAAATAACGCAGCTGGATGGAATGATGACTTCCACGTCTACGGCGTGACTTGGACTGACCAGAGCATTACATTCACAGTTGATGGGGAAACGATAGGATCTGTTGCACCGAACACCAACTTCTGGGATTTCGGGGATCTGGCAAACAGTGGTTACAGCAACCCATGGGGAACTAACTCGAGAATGGCACCGTTTGACCAAAATTTCTACATTATTTTAAACGTGGCAGTTGGTGGCACCAACTATTTCCCTGATGACGTAGTTAACGGGAATGGTGCCAAGCCATGGGAAAATACTTCTGGAAGGGTAAGTGGACTTTGTTTTATAAATATGAAGCAGTACCAGTGTCATGAGGGTTTTCGTGTAGACGCTAACGAAGTAGATAAGAAACTTTCGTAGATGTTAAATTCTATTGAACTTTCAAGGAACACAAAAAGATCAATTATAACTTGAACCAGAATTAATATGTAATTTTTCTTCTTGGTAGGCTTCAACCGATTTTTGGAATGGCAGAAACCAATGGTTGCCTACATGGGATGGTCTGAATTCTGCTCTGCAAGTTGACTACGTTCGTGTTTATGCCATATAGAATATATGTATATTTCTAATTATGTTACTGTAAGATCTTAGAAAAGAGAAAATGAATAAAAAAAATTATTAAGCAAATGTGTGTTGTTACTCTATGTATATTTGTGCTGCAGGATTAATTTTCGCTAAACTTTGTTATAATCGAGTCCTGTTTTTCCAGACGTTACGAAATATTAATGGGCAGGCTTTAGTTTTGCACTTAAAATGAAAGCAGGTATTGTACTTACATTTTTATTTGTTTAACCATAAATTATATTTTAAATACCGATGTGTGTATTTAATATAATTTATGATCACTTAAAATCGTTGTTCTATTTTAAAATATGAATAACCATATAATAATCAGTGGAACCTCAGAATTCAATAAGCATTTGAACATATAGCCATTGCAAATTGAACCAATCTATAAATTGGTCGAATAAACTCAGTCTATATTAGTGTATTTTGTATTCAAGACGAAGAAAATAAGTAAAATGGATCACAAGGTAAGTAAATACGTTTATTAATTACTACTAATTAATATCTATATAAAATTGTGGATCAAAAAACCGACAAATGTTTCATGTTCTCGATGTTATCAAAATGTTTAGTTTAGGATAGTCAAACAGTTCACAGTTTACCCCTGCTAAAAGCAGAACATTCCTTCCCGTGTCAAAAATCGTATTTACTCCATATTAGGAAATAATTTTCCCATTCTGGCTTTCAGCTCTGTGAGCAATTTCCTCGCATCGGATGTTATAGTATAATAAACAGTAAATGGTACCTGGTAGATTACGTTGTAGTTTCTCACCTTTCATATATGGGGGTAGAGATAAGGAGAACTGTATCTTTTGTGAAAAAATGCATTAAATTAGGGTGGCGTCATAGTAGCAATAAGGTAAATATCAAAAAAGTGCCTAGACTTATTAGAGAACAGAGGACTCTATGGATGAAGTCAATAAGAAATAGGCGAGATAGGTTAGTAGGACACCTTCTCAAGCATAAAGGTCTAGTCAGAGACATGTTAGAGGCAGAAACGGGGGTTAGGAGTGGTTGATGTAGACCTAGATTAGATTACTGTTCGCATATAGTTAACGATATGGGTTGTTCTAGTTTTAGGGAAATGCGAAGATTAACTCAGGATAGGAAAGAGTAGAGGCGCGTGACCAAGCAGTCTTAGGACTGACAATCTTATGGTGATGATGATGATTATGTGTCCTTACTTCGCTTTCATGGTGACTTTCGATAGTATCGGACAGTCACTAACTACTCTGGTCACTAAAAATATCCAACTTTCTAACTCAACTTACTTCAATCCGTCAGCAACTGCTACATTCATACCATACTCTTTGCCTACGTCAGCGCCATTTTGGAGGGTTTTTGAACTGCTTATAGCTGAACACTTTTTGAAATTTTCCCCTATACGAGACAACAATTGAGGATTCAGCAAATATGAAAAACTAGAGTGAATTGCATAAAACTAATCTCAGGATCATAAAATTTCTGAAATGTAACTTTCAAATTCTCTAAAAACAGAATTGCTTTTCTCCATATCATACTTACATATTATTAAAATAATAACCTTTCTGATCAATCTTGTGTTATTCCTAGCTAGCAATTTACGTGCATTCAAAAAGTACTTTAAGGAACTAAGTATCTATAGTATAAAACTGCTTTTTAAAAAATGGAATTCTTAATTTTTAGCTACTTCTTGTCTCAATGACATTATTCTTTCTGATAATTCAATTCGGAAACGTTACTCCAGCTGAAGACAAGGAAAACCAAGACTTGACAAATCAAAATAACGACTTGATTGATGATGTAGATGATGGTGGCGTTGAAACAGCGAAATACAAACGATCAATGGAAAAGGAAAAGGTGGATACAAGAAAATGGAGAAAAACTTTCGTAAAATCTTTCGATGCTGAATTTAAAAAAAAGGCAAGCAAAATAAGTAGTAAATACCAATTAATATTATTTTCAACTGCTTATAAACTGGAGATAATAACAAAAACTTAACCCGCTCTAAATAATTAAGAATAGAAACGCATAGACCGCTGCGCAATGAGTGACTACGCATTATTTCGGCATTGTCCAACATAAAACGCATACGTTAAATCCAATGCGTACTAACTTCCTGCGCAGCGAACTGCCAAACATAAGTTGGTGACGTTCTTATTACCTACAGCTTGCGCCGTACATTGCGAATCCCTATGTAATTTTTAGCAAATTATTGCTTTTTTTTTGAGATTTATGGAAAATGTATTAAGACCATTGACATTAAATGTCTGGACCGGTAATGATAAGCGTGAGAATTCCGTATCAGGATATTTTTTGAAAAATATACCATCGTATAGTACGTTACTGATTCTATATTTTCATAAACATTTCAGAAGAAGCAATCAATGCTGCGCTGAATAAGATCAATGCAGCGGAAGCAGGAGAAACTAGGCGAGGTGTTATACCTTATTTTAAAGTGTAGACTAATACATATGTATTTAATGTGTGTACGACTTTTGTTATCTATATATAAATAAATAAAGCACGAACTGAGTTTACTTTATAATTTTAATTCAACCTGTAGGCATTCCTATAATTATCACGGTCGCTATGAAAATTGTAATACATTTCCTGTCATATCTTTGAAAGGTGTTTTCATCTGTATTTAAAAATATAATTGGACGAGGTTATTATCAGGTATGATCTTCTCTAACCTTTAACTGTTTAATTAGTAGTTGCAATAGTTTCAATAATTCATTGTGTGGAAAGATTCATTCTTCATCTTCTTCACCTGAAGAAGCTACATTGTAGAGAAAGTGTTTTACAGTTTATGTATCAGTGGACAGACAATAAATTATTGAAACTGCAATTATTCTCTAAATCATTGTGGGTAGTTGTGACTACATTAAAAATTATAAAATTTGTTGACGGATCCTTCGTAGAAGCGATTTCTTCTTCATGCAACTCTCAAACGGGATGTTAAACAGATTCAGTGTACTCCTCCGCTAGGCCCAAATCATGACTACAGGTGCATGTAAACAGAGGACAGAACAACAATACACAGAACTTAAAATAGACACGCTTGTGCATTTACTTATTTCACATCACAGCGATAACTGTTCAGTGGTTGTAGCATCGAGCCTCTTATTGTGCACTTGGTTACCGTAGGAGAAATCTTGGTGAAAAGTAGTCAGCCAAAGGAATTTTCATATTTCGATCAAAAAAATGCTTCGAATCTCCTATAATGTTTGAAATTTTTTCAGTTAGGTAGGTGCATAGGTGTGTGTATGCGGTACACCATTGGCCACCAAACATCCCTTTGGAATACATGAGAATATACTAGAATTTTTTCGAGTGCTTTAGGTGGAATGTTCTAAAGTAATGTGGTCCGGATGAATCAAAGACGTTGTAGAATATTCGCCGACCATTAAATCTGAGGGGTGGTGATGGATTCTGACAGTATATAGGGTTTTTTTCGTATTTTCCGACTACCAACCTAAAAAATGTTTTGAATCTCGTTATTTATTCTGTGTAATCTGTCTTTGGGTTTGCGATTCCTCCACTAAACCCTCATTTCGAATAGGTGAGACTGTAAACCTAGGAAAGCGGGTTGGGTTATCATCAGCAGGGTTAGGAATAATTATTTAACTAAGCAGTTGCATCTGGAACAGGCAAAAATTTAAAATGTGTATTCGACGCTAATATGACACTTGATTATAAGAGTAATATATTGTAACGTTCGTGGGTTTAACAAATTAAATTTTAAGAAGAAAACTATTTATTTACACTAATTACTATTAAACTTAAAAACACTATTAAATTATTACTAAACTTCGGTAATTATTCTATTTATTTACACTACTGTTACTATTCACTGTTCTATTTATTTCANACAACAATGTGGTCGCTACAATATGTATAATTATAATCTCTTTATAGAAGTTTGTACAAATTTTCTTCCTGAGAATGTCAAATTTTCTTTAAAGTTTTTATGCTAAAATTCTGCTTGTCTGCATCTCTTTCTGTTACACGTTAACTGGTGTAATGTTATTCACTTTTCTTTGTGCCCGCTGCCATTCCTACCCGTCATCTCCTTTTTATGTTTACGATATTTCCTACAACGTCTGTCGTGGGTAAAAGTAGGCATTCTAGTAGTATAGCTATAGGGATACTGTGACACTTCGACGGCCTGTCCATTCTCAGTCCCTTACTATGGCCTCCTAAAACACCTTGGAGGTCATTCTTCAGCTGAAGAAGTTATTAAGAGCCTCTGGATTGTCCTCATAGTTGGCGGAGAGTCTGTATGTATGTGTGTGTGGGTGTGTGATGTGTTTGTTTGTGTGTGTGTGTATGTATGTGTGTTTGTGTCTATAGTCCAGTTAGTAATTTGGACAAGAAAGTAAATAAGTCAGTTTTATTGCCAACTATACCAATTTTGAACTAAAGTCGCGTTATTTTATATTTCAGAAGCGATGGGGCAATTTTTAGCCTTCTTCATTAGAAATTTACATATCATGAGACGCAGTATACCGTTGCTGTCTTTGTTCATTTTGATTTCGGCTTTCACTGTGTTTTCAACTCTACGATGGAATTTCGTGGTACGACAGATGAGAGTTCCTGGACCATGGATCCCAACTGAAGGCAACAGGTAAATCACTGGTGGCTTGTGACGAAATAGAGGTGTTCTTTACACTAATTGGGCGAGATACATCAGCGTTTCTATACTAGCAAATGGGGATGTAATGGGGAGCGGTGCGGCTTAATTAAGTGGCGCACAGAACTGTTTCTGAAATAGGGAGCAACCTTGCAGGAAGTGAAATTTTACTCACAGGAAAAACAATCAATCTTAGCGAAAAAACACTTAGCTCAAGTCAAACTACAATAATCAGGCAGTACAATAGTAATTAGACACAATACGTACCTCTATAAACACGGCCGCAATCTCAAAACTACATAAATTAATAAAATTTACTCCGCCGTAACAAAAACACCTATCCGAACCGAGCCAAACAAACGGGACATTGTAAAAAATGGCGGCGTGCTGGTTATTGACCTCCCGTGCTCTACCAATGACCGTCTCCCGGACTTCCCCTACATAATTGCTACAACACTGTTTAGTTTATTCGGTGTGGGGTGTGTGTGTTCGTAGGCCTTTTCTACGATGTATTTTCCCTTTTTCGTCATCCTCTCTTATTGTTGATTCATTGTAGTTGCTTGGTTGTTATCGCAACTCGCTATATTAATAACTCTGTTGCCAGTTCACGTCCAGGGCCGCTTCCGGTAGCGATTCCCTATTACACCTAGTTACGCCCTCCATAGTTTGCCACTTATTTCCAACACTCTGAGTGTACATGTACTAAAGTACTATGTTTATAATTAATTTTACTAATAGCTACTGTAAAAACGAACTGAATATATATATGATGTGACTGTGTGACGAAAAAAGTCAATTTGATTCATAATTTTATTAGCCGTTGGTGCTACCCTTTTACTAAATTTCAAAATATAATTTTTTGAAAGCTCTTTAGTAATAAGTAAGGTCACGTTTTTTCTAATTTTTTGTTCGTAATAAGAAATTAATTTCTAAAAATTAATACTACAAAAATTTCGATTTCAAGTGGTTATACATATGTGAAATTAAATTACATAATTACATCTGGAACGTTAATATTGCATTTCCATTTTAGTTTAGGTGCTGGTTTCCTACCTTTGGCTTGGTCACCGAAAAATCCAAATCTTGAAAAAATTATGAATTATGTTAACGCAGAAACTGGTTTAGAACTCGCTTCATTCCCAAATTCGAATGAATTAGTTAAATTCATAGGTAATCGAAGCGCGACTATGTTAAATGCTGCTGGAATACAATTCGATGATAATTTAGCAGGCGATGTAGCGTTAGGACCAGAGATTCACGTTCGTTTCAGGTAGCTGTATTTATTTATTTGTAGATATCTGGTTTGCGTTTTAATTATTTTATAGATAAATCATCGAAACCCGCAAGCCGATCCATCCGATCAACTAGAATGAGTCTAGGTCTACCTCTACTCCTCCTAACTCCCGTTTCCGCGTCTAATATGGCTTCGACTAGACCTTCATGCCTGAGAAGGTGTTGACTTCCATAGAGTCCTCTGTTCTCCTATTCTTTCTAATACCTCTTCATTTTTAACCTTTTATAACCACATTTCGAACGCTTCTAACCTTTTCTTTTCCGTAACGTCCAACATCCATGTTTCACACCCGTACAGCGCCGCGTTCCAAACATGCACATTTAACAACCTTTCTCGAATTTCTAAATTAACCGTTCTCGAGCATAGAAGTGAGTCGACCCTGCGCTATCCTCTGCTATATATCCCTTCTCTACTCCTACTCCTTCCGTCCTGACTTATCTGACTACCTAGATACCTAAAATCAGCCACTTCTTCGTCTCCTATCTTTATATTCGCTTTTTCCTTACTTTTTCTTCCCTTGACTACATCATGCTCAACAAATTACGCATTCTAGCTTATGCGACATAAATGAAGAAATGTCATTGAAAGAAAAATACCGAGCGGCATGGCCTAGAGGTCTAGACCATTGCTTAACATTCGGGAGGACGCCGGTTCGATTCCGGGTCCGTCTGCCTTGGTCCAAGTTTTTCTGTGGTTTCCTTGGATCACTTAGGCAAATGCTGGGGCAGTAATATTCCACATATAATCTTTCACTCTCTTCTGTCTTCATTTCATTTGTCTTATCTTCGTTACTCCAAACATGACCCACCCATTCCCACGATTCCTAAAAGGAGATTAAAGAGGCTCTACCCTTAGGTGAAGTCCAGAGGGACTGTCCGATTAGCAGCTTGATAGCCGGTAGAAATGAGGCACCCAAAGTATTTTTTTCTGCATCATATGTAAAAACCAGTTTTGCATTTCAGTATTCACCGGAAAACCAAAACAATGATTCTGGAAAATGCGCTGTGGTGTTGAAGTTTTAGCTGATAACATTGTGGACAGCATTTCTTTGTACTGTACTGCGTGGAGAGGTATTGTTCGGAGCTGATGTCATAGAAATGAGCCTTTATTCGTTTGGCCTTTTGTGTAATTTAAGATACTNTAAGAAGCATTTATATTTTTGTTCCTAGATTAATCAGACTCACCAAAGGTGCCCTACACAAGCTATACGGTGAAATAGACGATCCAGTCGATGGTATTACAAAAATCTTTTTACTTTTCTTTGGAAAATATATTTGGAATGCGTATTTAACAAAAATAAATTTCAGCTGGAAATTATGAAGAACGTTTTATGTACTTACAAGATAAGATTTCTAGAGCAATTTTACGTTTTCATGACGTTAAAGTTACCGATATACAGTTACGACAGTTACCAGAGCCATCTTACATCAAAGCATTTGGGGAGTTATCGATTATTCTTTATCCAATTTTATTTTGTGCTGCTGTAGTCGGTGTCTACATCGCGATCACACTTAGCATTATACGTGAGAGGAATCGTCAGATAAGGGTAAAACTGGTTTTATTTCAATTTGCTAATACAAGCACGAGGTCTGTTAAGAAAGTATCGCTAATTTTAAGTTTTTTTCAAAAACTACTTATTTACTCATGAATATCTATTTTGTCCCCCTGTACTAACGTTTTTTCCAATCCTCGAAGCACTTCAAAAAATCATTTTTTGTGATCTTGTTCAGCTCCTCCTTCGATGCCGTCTTCACCTCATCAATCGTACCGCAATATTGTCGTTTCATGGGCCTCTTCAGTTTTGGGAACAAGAAAAAGTCACAGGGCGCCAGATTTGGGGAATACGGTTGCTGCGGCATTACTTGTATGTATAGGGTTGTTCGGAAAGTCATTTCGTTTTTTTTGTGGAAATGAAAGACAGTTTTCGTATAATAAACAAATACTTTATTAAATTATATATTGACCGTTCTGGTCCAACACCTTTTGTCATCTTTCTGGTAGTAGCATAATTCCACGCTCATAAAATTTTTGGTCTTTGCTGGCAAAAAACTGATCGAGGAGGTTTTTGACCACCTCATTTGAGGTGAAGGTTTTACCGTCTAAAAAATTTTGGAGTGACCGGAACAAATAATAATCCGATGGTGCCAGGTCTGGAGAATATCGTGAGTGTAGCATTGTATCCCATTAGCCTTGCTATATGAGCTCTCAAAGCATATAAAAATTATACGGCTTAAATGTGAAGTTGGGTGCAAAAGAATACAATTAAATCCTCTGTCGGGAAAAAACGAAATGACTTTCCGAACAACCCAATATATTTTGGGACGTTACCATGGTACGAAAGCCAATTTTTGTTCTTCCACAAATCCGGGCGTTTCTGGTGGATTTTTTCGAATAAATTGCGCATAACATGCAGGTAATATTCCTTATTGACCATTCTACTCTGTGGCAAGTACTCATGATGCACCAAAACTGTGAGCAAAGCCTTCACAGTCGACGCAACTTGGCGCACTTTTCTCGGTGTTGGCTCGTGCGATAGCTTCCAATGTGAATGACTGAGCTTTGGTTTCTACGTCATAACCATAAACCCGTGATTGAAAATCGAATGGCAGGAGGCAATCGATATGTGTAGGTCCTCAGCAACTTCTCCAACGGTGATTCGACGAGTGACCAATACTATTTTCTTCACTTCGTCTGTAGTTGACGTGTTTGAGCGTCCGGCACTTTCTTCGTCGTTCACATCTTCTCGGCCCTCTGAGAATATTTTTGATCACCCATAGACGTTGCTTCGGTCAACATTCGGAATGCGTCCGCGCACTTAATTTTTGTTTTTCACACAAAATTTGATACAGATTCTTTGATCCATTTTTTGAAATGGGCAAAAATCGAAGACGAGGCAAAACACGTGCAAGCAAAGCAGCTGTCGAAAATTAAGTGAACATTCAACATGGCCGAAGTTGTCGGTATAATTGAGAGACATAAGTACCAACATAACGCCACAAAAAAAGCGAAAATCGAATATACGTAACCAGCGAAAAATCAAAATTCGCGATACTTTTTGAACATACCTCAAACACTATGTCTGATCAGTACTCTGGAAAAATTAAAGGAGAAGGTACGTGAAAAATAAATAGAATGGGTCGTTTTGCTGTGATGGGTCGGCATCCAGTGATATACATAAACATGAGAGTAATGACCTTACCGGAAGTCCCAACTGGCGCCTATTCGTATGTTGCTGCCATTGCATCGTTCGTATATGACCGCCATGACATCATGTCCGCATATTCTGCGTACAGATACATTGCTTTTTCATTGATATTCTTACACTCAACTTATTTTTATATTTTGTGCTTATAGCGCTAACCATTGCCAATTAACCTGTTTGTGTGCCAGCTGTTACGAAGGTCACGAGTTATTTCGTCAGTTGACGCATGCGATAACGACGAGCGATCAGATGACGCGGCTGCCAAAGTGGCAACTATTCTAACTCATTGACGGCACGTTAACGGGGGGGGGGGTAATATTTGTGTATACTTGTTACACCCATTACGTTGCGACGCTATCACGAGATGCACTCTACACTGCCTCCAGATGTTACCTTTAAGGTATTTCGGAATACTGATCAGACATAGTATATAAAGAACAATTGTTCATTCAGAGAAAAACGACTAACTAACAATAAGTGCGACCACTGAAGTCCAAATGATTGTTACTTGACATAACAGACAACCTAAGAATCGATTTTATTTTTCAGTTTTGTTGCTTGAACAGAAAAAAAGAACACCTTTGCCGACCTTGCTAATTTTTTTTTTCAGATTAAATCATTGGTGCCAATACTACAACTGCTCTGTACATGTTTAATATTACAAATATTTAATATTTTCGCATTTTTGTATTTACAATAAAATTTATTTTTAATGGAGAACTACCTTACAATACCTTCTGTGATATATGCCAATTAGTTTACTCTTCCATTATTATTTGAACATTATAATTTTTATTGATTTCAGGAATCATTGGAAATGTCAGGGGTTTCTTTGGTTATGTTATGGGGCGCATGGTTATTCACTGGTACAGTAATGGTTTTCTTTTTTGCACTAGTTGTTACCTTGCTGGTTTATTTTATACCAGCAGTGGAGGGACCTTACCTTATTAATAATACTTCCATTTCTGTTATATTGTTTTTAAATTTATTATTCGGTGCAGCTATTTCGTCAGTTGCTATACTAACTAGTACAATCATTAAGAAAGGTAAAATGTAATTATTCTAAAATAACTTAATTTTTTATTGTTTCTGTAACTTTTCAATACTTCAATTTAGCGTTAGTAATAAAACACTATTTATTGTACTTGTATGCAGGGGAAGAAAAAGTAGGAAAGGGGTGAATATAAAGCTAGGAGATAAAAAATTAGATGAAGTAGGTGACTTTAGGTGTTTAGGAAGTCAGATATGTCAGGACGGAAGGAGTAGTAGGGATACAAAGCAGAGCATAGCGCAGAGTTCGAATCGCCTTCAATAAAAATAAGTCAATTCTATGCTCGCGTACGCTTAATTTAGAAATTCGAAACAGATTGTTAAACGTGTATGTTTGGACCGCGGCGTTGTACGGGTGCGAAACATGGACTGTGGGCGCGGCGGAAGAGAAAAGGTTAGAAGCCTTCGAATTGTGGTGTTACGGGAGAATGATGAGGATACCGTGGATAGAAAAGGTTAAAAATGAAGAGGTATTGGAAAGAATAGGAGAACAGAGGACTCTATGGAAGTTAATAAAAAATAGGCGAGATATTTCGTAGGACACCTTCTCAGGCATGAAGGTCTAGTCAGAGACATATTAGAGGTAAAAACGGGAATTAGAAGGGGTAGATGTAGGCCTAGATTAGATTACTGTTCGTAAATAGTTAAGGAAAATGCTCCAATAAAGACGAAACTAGTCGAACAAACAATAAATAGTGTTTTATTTCTATTACAAAGTATCCAAGACTTCTATCAATTATATTCTAAAATATTAACTACCTATGGGTACAGGACACTAAAGGTCCTAGGCAATGACAACGACCAATATTAATTATTGTTTATTATTAATTGGTATATATATAATTTTTCTCAGTAATGGACGTCTTTGATTTTCTATTGCAGAGGAATATTGTGCTATCTTTACAATTTTCTTATTAATTTTGAGCGTAATGCCTGTTCTGACAGTTAATGGCCCTACCATAAAGACATTCATCTTCTGTCCCACGACTGCATACATAATAGGTCTATACAATATATTTCTCAAAGAAAATTATATGTCAGGTAAATTAGAAATATTTAACAATCTTTCAAACGATCTGTAACTTTGGTAAATTGCAGGTTATAGTTGGAATAATTTGAATCAAGTTGCCACCTATTTTCTTAATGTACCCCTTTCGATGGTATTTGTCGCATTGTTCATAGAAACAATTGGTTATTTAATTATTGCAGTATATTTGGATGCGGTGATGGTGTATACTGTTGGTTATCCGAAACCGTGGAATTTTTTTTGCAAATGGAACTTTTGGAGGAAACAGAATCAATTAAGTATGCAAAGTTTTTAACAGACTAAACGTAATATCAGAATATTGCTACACTTAGGGTAATTCAAAAATGTTCGAGAAGATCAACAAGGAAATTGACTTGCCAAACTGAATCCACCGCGTAGCTCACCCTACGTGGCAGGCACGTGACCAAACAGAGCAAAAAGTTCATGGAGGTCAGTATTCTGTTGGAACCGTCAGACGCGGATCGCAATTTCGATCTCATTTGGGTATCGTAAACAGTTTCGACAGAACACAGAAGAAAAAAAAAACAAACAACTTTTGGGTGCTTCATTCCCACCAGCCAGTAATGCTGGTGGACGGACAGTCTCTCCGGACTACGCCAGAAGGTAGGGCGGAAGGCCCTCTTCAGTCTGCTTTCAGGAATCGTGGGAATGGGTGGGTGGTGGTTCGGGTGAGAAAGTTGGGACGGACGAAATGAAGACAAAAGAGAATGAAAGATTATCTGTGGAATATTACTGCCCCAGCATTTGCCTAAGTGATCCAAGGAGACCAAAAAAAAACTTGGACCAAGGCAGACGGACCCGGAATCGAACCGGCGTCCTCCCGAATGCTAAGCAATGATCTAAACCTCTAGGCCATGCCGCTCGGTTAGAACACAGACAAGTCGGTATCCTTATGGATGTTTTTGAACATTCTAATGGTAATATACTATAGATGGCGTTTACCAGACTGTTTGTAGTAATACATAAAACGCTATATTGAAAAAGCAGGTAGAGTCGGCCTGTGTTCTGCCAAAACTGTTTACAACTCGCTCAGTGAGTCAAATGAGATCGAAATCACAATCTGGGACTACTGACTACCTTTAGCCTTATTAGATCTAATCAGCGCATCGTATATAGTTTCGATATTCGACATTGGCCTTGTTGGCCTTTTTTGCAACGTGCTGATTAAATCCAATGAGATCGAAATCGCGATCTGCGTCTAGTTTGGACGGAATACCTACTGACTACCATGAACTCTTTAACTAGATCGCTACTTCAAGAGGATTACATTCAAATAATTTTGAAAAGTTAATGGTGGAACCCACCTTGGGCTCATTAACAAAATCTCATTTGAATATATTTCTGCGAGACGCGATATATCATTATTTGCTTCCCAGAATTTCTGTATTGTAGAGATATGAACTTGTTATAGAAGATAACAGCACGTTTCTCTTATTATATGTATAACGCACCTAAATGTGATTGTCTCATTCTTGATCACGCATTCACTATCATGATATTTATCCAGATTGTTACTTACTTCCTAGATTCGGAAGATGAATACGAACTTCGACAGAAAAACCCGTTGCCAACAGGTAAATCATTCCAACCCGATCCAAAACTTCCTGTCGCTATACGAGCAGTGGGTCTGACCAAAGAATTCAACAAAAAAGTAGTCGTTGATAATGTTACGTTTAATATTTACGAAAACCAAATAAGTGTCTTGATCGGTCACAACGGCGCTGGAAAGTCAACTACTGTTAATATGATAACAGGGGTGCTGCCACCAACATCTGGAACTGCTGTTATTAATGGTCACGATATACGATATGGTAATATAATAAATTGACACATGCTTGAACAAGTTGTGAATTATCAAATTTGTTATAGAGAAGAAAAGGGCAAGGAGTAGCATGGGATTCTGCCCCCAACAGAATCTGTTTTTCGAGGAATTGACTGTATCCGAACAGTTATCGTTTTTTGCTAGAGTTAGAGGATCCAAGTTTTCAGAAGCACGCAAGGAAATTCAGTATCTGTGCAGCGCAGCTCAATTAAATAAAGCGGTGAGTATAATTTCAAATTGTAACGTGCGAGGGAAACTTGTGACATGCTTCATTCTAATTTTTGAAGTGTATTTGTCAGAAAATTTCAAAGGATGATTGGCAAGTAGATCATTTAACGAAACTCGGTCGTTTTCAAAACAACTGAGTAAAGTAGTTGAATGTCACATAGTAAATCAATTGGTTGCCTTCAAATTTCATGAAATCAAGCAGATCAATTGTAAACTATGCATAAAGCTTCATACTTAAAGGGTAAGGCGAAACCCTTGAATGTCGACCCCGACCATCCTTTCAACTGGGCGTCAATCTACATATGGTTTCCTCAGATAAAATAAGTATTATTTAGGTGCTTGTTATAATATATATTATATTAAGAAACATCTTCCAAATGTACATCGTACAAGGTTGATAGGATACCTTCATTACAATGTATGGATAATTTTAAGGAGGACCTTCGTTCTGTTATACTTTCCGCCACTGCACTGGCAATATACATGCAACCTGGAATATTTCTTTAGAGAGAGAGATGTTTAAAAAGATCATCGGATTTTGTTGTCAAATCTGTAGTAGGGGACTGGTTTGGTGGGATAAAAACTAAACTCTTGCGCGTTTCATTCCCACCAGCTACTAATGCTGGTGGGCGGGCACTCCCTCCGAGCTGCGCCGGAAGATAGAACGGAAGGCCCTCTTCAGCCTTCTTTCAGGAATCGTGGGAACGGCGGATGGTGATTTGGGTGAGAAAGATGAGACGGACGAAATGAAGACAGAAGAGAATGAAAGATTATCTATGGAATATTACTGCTCCAGCATTTGCCTAAATGATCCAAGGAAACCACAGAAAACTTAGACCAAGGCAGACGGACACGGATTCGAACCGGCGTTCTCCCGAATGCTAAGCAATATATTAAACCTCTGGGCCATGGTGGGATAATGCGGATTGGCTTTTATATGTTTTTTTCCTAGTACCCTGGATCAAGTTTTTTTGTTAAGTACCTACCCTTCCATCACTCAGACAAATTCTGGCGTAGTAACAGTAATGAACAGATGTTCCTCACTTCTGTTCTATTTTCACGTACCCCAACCACCACCCTCCCATTCCCACTATTCCTAAGAGAAGGCTGAGGAGGGTCTTCTGCTTTACCCTTAGACAAAGCTCGGAGGGATTACTCACCAACTAGCATTAGTAGCTAATGAGAACGAAACACCAAAAGATTTTTAATTTTTTGTTTTGTTACCCTTTCTTGAGTATGAAGAGTTAATAAAAAATAGACAACTTGAAATCCCAAAAAAAGTTAATTAAACAGTAATTTTTTGTATTTTACTTTTGGTCGTTTTTATAAGTAAGTTTGTCTTAATTTATGTTAACAAGAACAATTTCTTGTTTGCAGCTGCACAGCTCAGTCAAACATTTATCAGGTGGAAGTAAACGAAAACTAGGCGTATTGACAGCATTGTGTGGCAATACCAAGCTTATCATTTTAGATGAACCAACATCAGGAGTGGATCCTATAAACAGAAAGAGTATGTGGGGAATACTCAGGGCTTTAAAACAAGGTAGGTGTAAACATATTCGGTTACAGTTGATATAAATGACTCGATCGCTTGAGCTGTCAACGCACCGATTTGAGTTTGTTTGGTAACAGCCCCTAGAACAGAGCCGGACAAACTCCGCTCCTAGTACTCCTAAGGGCTCCTACGAGAGCAAGTGAGGGAGAAATACAAATCTACGGTTGACCCTTTTTCTCGTGACCCAAAAGGGACCGGTATAGTGTCACAGATATAGTGTCAAACGATACCTATCTCTCTTTCTCCATAACCATAACCAGAAGACTTGGTTACAGAGGAAAAGGGACACGTATCGCTCGTTTCTATACCTGTCTCTGTTGCATACAAAGTAATGCTCCTAAGAAGTCAAAGATTGGCCGGCTCTACCTTACAAACGCACATTTCACAGAATGAGGCAACTGTTTTACGGTATGATGGGGTGCTCTGTACTATCAACAACGGTACCATCAATCCTGCGCGCTGATAATAACGGCTACTCCTACCCATCGCGATACGAATAACACTTTCAGTATCTGCCACTAAATAACGTCACAACTGATTAAGATTCTATGTCCCAAGACAACGCTATAATACACCTAAAATAGTGCCATTATACGCATGCAACTGCAACAAAGGTCATCGACATGATACTGTATCCCGCTTGCTTAACTACTTTTGCCTATTCTTTCAAATATGATTTTCTCTAAAGTAGCGTGAACTTTCTGATTTCTAAATATTTATTTAATTTTCTTGTTTTCTATTAGTGCCTTGTCACTTTCTGCAAACTCCGCACTTATTTCAGAAACACTCCGTATTCAAACAAATATTTAAAATATTCAAGTTCGGTCAGAAATTTATGAATTGAGTTGGTGTAATTTCACTGGTAATTAAAGGTAATAACGTCGCAACTGATTCACATTCTTTGTTCCATAAAATAGTGCCATTATATGCATGCTACAAACCTGTAGCAAACGTTACTATTTCTGCTATAGATCGAACAATTCTTCTTATAACTCATCACATGGACGAAGCGGATTCTTTAGGCGATCGAATTATACTTTTGAATGGGGGAAGACTACAAACTATTGGTTCAGGCAGCTTTCTCAAGAAGGAATATGAAATCGGTTATCGAATTGCTATTGAGAAGGGTCCAGATTGCGACGAAGGAGCGGTAACAAGTTTCATGAAGGCACGAGGTGGTCAAGTAATAAATAATTAATACTATTACTTAATTATTATTAACTATATAGCAGTACTGGCTCGCCGCAACGGTGGTACGAAAATTTTGAGAATGACAAGAGATACATTGTCTTAACATCAGTCAACTCAGTTGTAATGTCACTACTGCCGAAATAAATCTCATTCAAGTTGTGATCCATTCTTTTGCCCAATTTATTTGTGTACTTTTTTGTAAAATTGATATTACTTCCTTATTCACAAAAATTTAAAACGAGTACCAATTTGCGATATAGCATCAAATTGTAATAACGTTCAACAAATCTTTAATTTAACATTTTGTACATATTTTGTTAGCTTCATCGTATTTCTGGAAACGATTTGGTTTATGAGGTTCCAATGTCTAATATAACCGATGCAGTACAAAGCCTTGAAAGCTTTCAGGAACCGCTTCATGTTAGCAGTTTTGGAGTGTCAAGGACACCTCTAGATGAAATTTTCATTGAGTAAGGGTGAAAATATATCATGCAATATGTATGTTCTAATAATGGTGTCTATATTCATTTCAGATACGTAGTCGAAAAACATGACGAAAAAGCTACTGTAATAAATACTTCTCAATTGGGTAAGTACGGAATTTTTGTAGAACATTCTAGCATAAAAACCAGAAATTAATTTCAGCATGAAGTCCGTTTTTTTCACTAATTTAATCCAGATGTTATATCAGAGCCAAGGTAAAGTCATTCCTTATCTGGGCTCTGATTTAACATTTTAGTAGGCAATTTAAATATTATTATTCTAAAATTTTTTCGTTTATATCTTACATAGTATTGTATCCTTTATTTATTTTAGAAATGTCAAAACCAAGTTTGCGAAGACAATTTACTGCACTTATGTATAAAAAAATTATATGCAGCCTAAGGGATCGCTATGCATTTCTTCAAATTGCCATAGTGTTCATTCTTTACCTTGTGCCTATAATTTTTTCAACAGTTAATAAGGCTTTAACCTCAGACATGCTGAAGATGTCCTTAGCTGATTACTATGACGTAATTGCATTAACAGAAGGTAGCGATAATGCGTACTGGCCGGCGTACAAAGAAATTGTTGAGGAACATGGAGGGGTTGTCGAGGTTGTGAAAGGAAAGACTTTTATCCAAGAAGCATTTAATAAAGTAAGCTATGGTATTATATGATTGGTGATTTTTCCACAGAAATCTCAACAGTAAAATTGCTAGGGGGTAGATCTCTTATTCCGAAGTGCGCGGGTTGGAATCCCGCGATGTTGTCTGACTTTTTTGTCTGTTTTGAGCAAAGCTCAAGTGCTATTCTTCATATGAAAACTTTTTAAGTTTTTAGTCACTAATTTATCGAGTGTACTGGGCGTGGATAGTTTTTTTGAGCTTGTTTGTTCTCATCAGCACGTCTCGATAAGTAAGTGACCAAATCGAAGAGGTTCTATATAAACAAATTAATTTGCTATCTGCTTACAGGCGGCATATCGTCACTTAAATGCTACTATTTACTTCAGTTGTTTCTTCGCGGGGTATACGTTCCATAAATATGCCGCAAATACAGAAACCGTGGATATGGAATGGTAATTAGTATGGCATCATAGGGGATACGTCCAAAAGTTCCAAAATAAAACCAATATGTATCAAAATTAAATCAATGTATTGATAAATTCGCAATTAAAATTAATCGTTGTAATCAGCATTAGGCAAGAGTATACGAAATTTTTTTTGTTTTGAATTTTCAAATTGGTCCACTCGGTTGCCACGTTGAAAACTAACTCCGAATCTTTTTCTACTTGATTAGATTTTTTATAAAAGCCGCTTCTGCACGTACCAACCGTACATACTCAAAAGATGCTGATACATGAAGGGGATTCAATAGTACTCGCGCCGTAGAGCAAAAACATGCTTATCGGTTATGGATATCGTGAGTTTAATATTTGGAGCAGAGGTTTGAAATTTTGTAGTGGGATAGATAAAGATTTGTTGTAAAGTTTGTCGAAGGCCATTTTTATTTTTTTTTAATTTCTATTGAAAATACGTTTCCTACAAGAAACACCAACTTTAAGCACTTGTAAAAGCTTTTAATGACCATATTATTGAAAACCAACAACGTCCCGAGTTAGTGTGAACCTTTGTCTGTTATCATACAAAAAATTAGATATTTATCTCTCAGCGTTAAATCACAATGTTTAGAATAGAAAACCATATTTTCGAAAAAATTCATACTAGGCACAAGTGGTCTATTGCGGTCAAACCCTTTAATAAATGACACCGAATCTTTTCTGTTCACCGATTGCAACTGCGATAATGAAAACGCGAATAAGGAAACCGTAAATAAGGAACCTTTACTGTACTGTCTTTCTATATACTCCAAATGGTTACCTAATTCTAGTAAGTTGATAGTTTTTAAAGAAATAATAACAACGATAATAATAATTATCACTTACTAAAGACATTATCAGTTTAAATAATTAATAGTATCTAACATTCCACAAAAGAAACTTTATCATAAAAGTCAACATTTTCATTCCAAGTATTGTATTTTTAGGCGTTGCAAGACTTTAATTTCTACCAAAACCGGTACGTTATAGGCGCATCATTTGGACCATCGATCGTTGCTTACTATAACAGATTCGAAGATCACTCGATGCCATTGTCATATTCAGTTGTAGTTAATGCAATTTTAAGAAAAGAAATGGGAAAACAATACAAAATTCACATCTACACTTATCCAGAACCAGTTGGTGTGTCAAACGTTGACGACGTAAGTTTATCAAAAATAATATGAGCCTAAATCCACCCTGAAAATCAATTATAAATACTGGTAAAAGAAGTTTTGAAAACAAATGAGTAATTTTGGAGATTACCTTTTACATCCAACTTTACCCCATTGTAATACTGATTATTTTAATAACAGACCTGTATTTCGTAGATCCAATATTAATTTAGTTACAACCTTATCACTCAGTAAATTTCTGTCATTGTTACGCACTATTTTTCTAGTTAGTGATACAATGCATATGTTGCCTATCATTTGGATTCGGTATTGCTGGAGCAATACCACTGTTATTCTATTCAGATGAAAGAAAGAACAAATCCTTGCATCTACAAATAATTTCAGGGGCAAACGTAGCACTTTACTGGTTGACTGCTTTACTTTGGGAAATGCTAGTGATGACAATATGTGCGTTGATTGTTGCCACTATATCGCGTGCAATGGATCTAAAAGGACTTGAAAAGTATGAAGGTTTTAGTAAGTATTTTTGTATTTATCTTAAATGGTTGTTGAAATTATGTCATTCATGTGAGCTTGTCATGACTTACAAAGAAAACAGTGTCGATAGCTTGTTAGAGTTATGAAAATTCGGCTCAATTTGAAGGGTAAGTTGCTTCAAGTAGTTTAATGTATCCCAGCATACTGGCCAGTGCTGATGACGTCATGAATCGACGCCATATTGTACTGGCGTGCCACTATATTGTACTGGTGAGACAAGTGTGATGGAGCAGTAGATCAAACGCGCGTGTATTTTTTATTATAAGGAACTTTAATAATTTTTGGAGTAAAATTGTCGTAAACGAGTACTCAATATGGCGTCAGTATATTTCGGAACGAATCAACAGAATGGCGTCGATTCATGACGTCATCAGTATTGACTTGTTACTATACCCCTATCGAAGGTAAGTTATTAAAGCGCAACATTCCCTCTCGGGTGAGAAATCGCATTTAAACTACTTAGAGATTATTCATTTTAGACAGAGGGTTCGTGATGTTTTTCGTTGGTGGATTTCATATTACATGCTTCATTTTTCTCATGTCTCACATAGGATGGTCAGCAGAATACATGGTTTCTACATTTATGGTAGTACTAATAGGACGTAAGTATACAAAAAGGTAGTAAGGGCATTACTCGTAGGGACTGGCAGAAATGTTTCGTTGCTGAGATTTTTTTTAAGTGATAACAACGACGCTGTGATAATTACAATGCGGTCATCTTGAATTCGCGAGTTCTTATAAAACGATTTTTACGTACATTTTCATTTTCCTTTTCAATTACGTGATATTTGTTGTTTATTGTGTGACACAATATTCTAAATTTAAAGTTGTAGTTATAAAAGGCTTGCGTTATTGTTTACCTTTAAGACACTACCTACAGGGATTTTCTGAAATAAATGCGAACATTGCGAGGATGTTTAGGAATCGCATGGTGAGTATAGCAGCATGGCTAAGAAAGAAAAAAAAAATAAGAAAACCACAAGTTACCATCCAAAATGTCATATGAATTGACTAAAAGTTTAAAAGTTGAATCGTTAAAAAAGCAAATTATTACATGTAGGCTAACTGTAATAGAAATATCTTAAATCACAATTAAAATTAATTTACCAGATAACAACAAAATGAGGACAAAAAAATACTGGATCATGTCGAAGGCTTGTTGATCAATATCTTACCAACAACACATCTTTTCTTATCAACAATACCAGACCTTCTGGAATTCTTGTGGTATTTGAATTTAAATTTTTCGCGTAAAGTTCTTACTTTCAGTTTTCAAGTGGATAGGTCATCGACATGATCGTGTATCCCGCCTACTTAACTACTCTTGCCTGTTCTTCTCAAATGTAGCGCGCATTTTCCAATCTCTAAACATTTATTTAATTTTCTTGTATATTAGTGCCTTCTCACCTTCTACAAACTCCGCACTTATTTCAGAAACACTCCGTATGTAATAAAATAATTCAAAATATCCAAATCAGAAATTTATAAATTGGGTTGCTGTAAATTCCGTCGAAAATGCTGTGAGAAGGGGTCATCCCATCCGGAGGATTTATATCATTTACAAGGCGTGTCAGTTTCGCTAGCCTT
This sequence comes from Agrilus planipennis, assembly GCF_000699045.2. Classification (NCBI taxonomy): domain Eukaryota; kingdom Metazoa; phylum Arthropoda; class Insecta; order Coleoptera; family Buprestidae; genus Agrilus; species Agrilus planipennis. Next base: position 3,665,854 of record NW_020442460.1, on the reverse strand, counting down.
TCGTAATTATGTATAAAATTATTAAAAAAAAAAAACGAATGACAACAAAATTTTTCATTCAAGTNAGAAAGGGTGGTGGAGAACACCTTCTGATTCATGGAGGGCTAGTTATAAACATATTAAAAGCAAGCAGGAACAATGGACGATAGAGAAAGACTTACATTAGATTTCACTATTCTTAAACAGTTAAGGATGAGGGGAGTATCAGTTTTTCGGAAGAAATTCGCATGTGGAATGATGACGCTATGATGATGTATTTCACATATATGCTTTACGCTGTTTTCTTTAGTCATTCGGCTCTTCTGTCTTGAATGTTTGTCGACCCCTGGTGAAGACTGCTTTCGACGCTGCTCCAATTTCAGCACCAGTTGCGTGACGCATCAAACGAAAATCCTCAATCATTCTAAACGGATTACTTACGGCTAATAAATAGCCTGAAGACGATATCTCGCATTAAAGAAGATTCCATTAAATTATTCTAGGTGCATAAAACATGCTAAAAAGGGAACCATGCATAGCTGGCATATTATGTCTTATAAATTATCCAGGCGTTTAAAAAGGTCGACTAGTGTCGACAATCGGATTACTACTTCATCATTCTTTCCGCTATTAAAAACTCGGTGCTTTATTGACTTAGCAGCTGCTACGTCAGTTTTAATTACAAAACTCTACTCGACCGTTGCTCCAGTGAGGAGAAACAGTAAACGTGAGAATTAAAATTACAGAGCGCAGTTTGATTTATTTAAACGCTTTGTTAATGCATCGAGTCTAATGGTCCTCTCTTTTCTTTTTCGTACGAAAAAGATCGTGCAAGATAAGAATAAGACTCCCTGATCCTGGCGTCTCATCTAAACTAATTAGGATCGAGGTCGTTTCTCTGCGACAAAAGTTATTTAGCTGTTGGAACAGTTTATAGTTTTCTCCGTATAAAACCTGTCTTCTGTCTGCACTAGTTGAGATACTTAGTGAATTTGAAGGGATTCCCTTAAAACAATGTTGAATACTTAATGTTTAGATACGTAGAAGAATCCTCAGAGGTTTTACGGATTTTCTCGTTGGCAGAAAAAGGCAGATCAGTATACGTATACATATAGTACCTATACATATAAAATGAGTTTTGGTTGGGAATGCAATGATAATTTTTCCTTTCTGATCAAAAATTCAGGGACTTTCAACATTACTCATAGACTAACAATATGTTAAATTTGTGAAAAAAAATTTTGAGACCAAAAAGTAATACAAAACGAAGTATGTACTGGGACACATAGTAGAAATGAAATTTCAACCGACAAGTGGAAAAACGAATGACAACAAAATTTTTCATTCAAGTTTTACGGGCAGATTGTTAATGTACTTGTCCAATTTAAACACCTGCCCATAAAACTTGATGTAAAAATTTTGTTGCGATTCTTTTTTTCACTTGTCCGTTGTCATTCGTTTTTACACTTGTTCGTTGAAGTTTCACTTCCACTATGTGTCCCAGCACAAATTTCGTTTTCACAGATTTACTGCAAATTATGATTTGGTTTTTACACAGACAGCAAATAGAGGTAATGATGCCCAGTGACGTGGAGAGTAGAGGTAAGAAAACAACTACTGAGCACAGAACACGCCGCCGGGACTCTAGCGGACTCCCTGCTCTCCGCGCGGCTGCGCATTATATCCATCTAATACAGCCGTTGCCCTCTCTCAGCTACCGCCATCTTTCTCGCCTGCTACCACGCGATATATAGAAGTTTCATTTCAAAAATATATCCTTTGTGAGCACACTGCTGTGCAAAAGAACATAATTAATTTATTTTTAGTTGGATTTTTTAATTGGGGATTTGATTCACTGTTACAACCAGATACTGCAGTAACAAATCCGGACCCTATCGTTCGTTTTGTGTACCGACTACTATTAAGTTTACCAATGTATAACATGATTGAGTCTTATATGCGTATGCTGAGAAAAAAACAACTTATTAAGGTTTGCTTAACAGTAGGAGATTGTGAGGGCGGTTGGACTAAGGAGTGTGCCATGAGACCATGTGGAATGCCTTTATTTCGTAAGGATTGCTGCAGTAAGTAGGACAGTTACCGTTAAAATTTAGAAATTGCAAGAAAATAAAGCGAAAAATGACTACAAAATAAGTATGCAAGTCACAAACATGCAGCAATTAAAGGCGTGCATACAAAAATTGTTTATAAATTCGTCTATAACGGGAACGCGTTTACCATGGATATTACACAATGTGGTGATGGAGTAAACAATAGCTTTCACACTCGGAAAAATTTGTAACTAAGGAGATTTTAGTGAGAAATATCCTCCAAGTATGCTATAATAACGTACTGAAAAGTCTACCGCAAAGATGAAAGTATCATTTTCTGCACTTACTAATAGGTGCATGTTTTTAAAAAAAATTGCATACTTTAATTATTTAGTGAATATATAGCGGAAGATCAATATGTTTGGAAGAAATAGAAGAATGCGGGTTTACGGGTAAGAACAGAGAAAACGATAGAGAAAGGAAAGAGCCTGTACATAGGATTTGTAGATTTAGAAAAAGCTTCTGACAAGGTGTTAAATATATATAAAAATGTAGGATATAGAAGAGTGGTCCTTAGTTTGTATAAAGACCAACAGGCAGTTATAGAATTGGAGCAGCAACGCAGAGAAGTAAATATTAGGAAGGGAGTTAGAGTGTGCATTCTTTCCATCTTTGCGCAGATTTCTTCAAGGTCACAATTCTAACAAATTGAAAGGGACTGTAACTTCTGCATGTTTGTGTTTTGTAATTAGCTACTGCTCGCAATAAATATTAATAAGAGATTGTCAGATTCGCCCTGATTTCTTAGCCTTTTACCGTAAATTTAGTATGCAAAATATAAATGGTTAATTTTTAGATTTCACAATGAACTATTTCGAATGGGATCATCCTGGAATCGGAGGACCAATCGCATATGCCGTTTGTGTTGCAATTTTTTACCTTTTCTTAACCATTTTAATTGATTCGAGTGTTTTGAAATATTTCCTGCGAACGGAACGTGCATACGTTAGACCTCATCGTATAGACGATGAAGATATCCTAGAGGAGAAAAGGAAAATGAAAAGTTTATCTAGGTCTGAAATTCAAGAAAACTATCAAATAGCTCTTGCTAACGTCTCGAAGGTGTTCTGTAAAATGGGAAACTTTTGTCGGTGTAAACTTTGCAGACAGGTTCGAAAAAACTACCTGATTTTTATAGTTTCCCAGGTTTTACCTGATATATTTTTAATTTAAGTTAGATGCCTGACCGCTACTTTTAAATTATATAGTTTTTTCCAGGGTGGCGGTCAAATAATTAAACAACTTTATGTTTTAATTTGTCAACATCTAAAGCAGAACCGGGCAAATTTTAACTTCGTGGGAGCCGCTAGCTGAGGTTAGTTTAAGTCACCCCATACCCTTCAATGAGTACGAGAGAGNACAAATTCCAAAAATTAGTAAAGATTGAAATACTATCAGTCCTATTAATAAAAAAAATTAACAGCTGTTTATTAATGAAAACAAGATTTCTTTTAATGTGACTTGCAACATTGCACCCAATCAGCTTCGTATGCAATAGGTATAAACAAAAGTTTGAAATACATTTTCTTTGCACTGATACACTGCATATTACATTCAACGTTTTCCATTCATCAAGTTATTTTATAGGTACTGCAGGTTCCCATGTTAACCGTGGCGTCGATGCAAGGAGTATGGCAGTGAATTGTACAAGATCATTAATTTAAGGATATACATGCGCACATATGTAAAACTGACGTTCATTTCTACACTGGTGTGACTAATTCAGAGCCAATAAGGGATATTCTGCTATATGAAATTATCAAAAGTGTGACGACATCATCGTTAGAAAAATATAACATAGCATACACTGAATGGTACAAATATCAGTAAATAGTAAAGTGATATAAATCCAATAAATCCAAAATTTAATGTCCTTGAATAACGTTTAGCGTTGTTCAGGAGACTTTAAGAGTTCAGTGAGTAAGGACAATTGAGAACCAATTACGGATAATCTACCTCATTAAATCATCAAAGGTGTGGTATCACCGTTGGAAAAGGATGGACTAATTGGTACAAATATTGATAAACAGTAAAGTGATATAAATTCAATGAATGAGAAATTAACGCTCTTGAAAGATGCTGCTTTGTTCAAGAGATTTTAAGAGTTCGGTTAGTTAGGACACTTCTCTAATATAGGAGATATTTTCGGATATCATCAATCTGTCATCTAATTATGCATTTTAGCTCGTAAGACATAAGAAGAAAGAATACCGACAAAGAAACGAGTAATTCCTATGTTCGGTGAACATTTTGCCTTAGCTGTATATGTCAGTGAGGAGATGAGAACCAAAAATGGGAATATTATTCTATCAGACATTGTGTTTATTGCAATCGTCAAAAGGTGGCGTCCTCTTTTGAAAAAAAAAGTAATTTAAGGCATTTGAAGGGTGTTACTCTTTAATACAAAAGATCTTGAAAGTTCAGTTAGTTTGAGACGATTTTCACAGAAGTAAAGAATCAATTCATACCCTTATACGTATATATGCACCTATGTATATATGCATACAGTGTACCCATTGTCAATTTGTTTATTTGTTGGTTTGCTATCATTTCACGCCTTTATTACTCAACCCATTACTATAAATTTTTGTCCGGGGTACATAAAAGGACATAGGGTGCGTTTTATGCAGAAAAAGATACTAGATGACCTTTGACACTTAGTTAGGACATCAAAATGCGAACGAAGCCGCATATAACCTAGTATCATCATCATTATAAGGTCGTCAGTCCTAAGACTGGTTGAACACGAACCTCCACTGTTTCCTATCCTGAGTTAAACTTCGCATTTCCCTAAAACTAGAACAAACCACATCCTTAACTATTGGCGAACAGTAATATAATCTAGGTCTACTTCTACCCCTCCTAACTCCTGTTTCATATGTCTCTGACTAGACCTTCATGCCTGAAAAGGAGTCCTACCAACCTATCTCGCCTATTTCTTATTGACTTCCATAGAGTCCTCTGTTCTATTCTTCCTAATACCTCATAATTTCTAACTTCATCTCTCATCTCTTTCTAACTCTATCCTCATCATTCGCCTGCAATACGCTTCTAACCTTTTCTTTTCCGCCGCACCCACTATCCATGTTTCGCACCCGTACTGCGCCTTCGCACCCGTACTGCGCCGTGCTCCAAACATACACCTTTAACAATCCTTTTTGAATTTCTAAATTAACTGATCGCGAGCATAAAAGTGACTTCTTTTTATTGAAGGCGTCTCGACCCTGCGCTATCCTCTGCTTTATATCCCTACTTATCTGACTTCCTAGATACCTAAAATCGGCCACTTCTTTTAATTTTTCGTTACTTAGCTTTATATTCCGTTTTTCCCTACTATTTCTTCCCTTGCATAGCAGTATTTTTGTTTTACTTTTATTTCTTTTCATACAGTACTGTTTTGTCAGTACCGCATTAATTTTATTTAAAGCTATCTCTAACTCCTCCTTGCTAAATGCTAATATAAACGACAAAAAGTAGGTATGTCTAAAATATAAAAATAAATTCCTCTCTGTCTGTTAATTTGCTGGGAAGTAAGCCCCCCCCCCCAAACCTCTCCAACATTTAAGATTTCTTCACGGTTTATAATAGATTATAACAATGTCTCAACTTTGCAATTATCAAAACATTAAAAATATAATAGCGTTTTGTTTATAAAGCACGGTTTGGCAAGAGTTGTTTGCTTTACTGAAAGTGTAGACAATAAAGTTTAGAAATCCCATGCGTTTCCAATTCTTATTGGATTAAACCGTGAGCGCGTGTAAACTGGAAGGTAATGTAGGAAGATAATACCTACACGTACGTTAATCGTAAGTAGTAAAGCGGTAATTTCGTAAAATATATGGCGATTGAGAAACGTTTGCACTCGTGCGAATCTATTTGCACCCACTGAGAAATCTCGCCGAAATTGGCAAAATTGGATGCTCGCAGTTGCACGCGGCAATAAAAAGTCCAATGCCAATCTGGTCCGAAAAGATTGGAGAAAGCTATTTGTGCTCTTCGAAGTTTCATATGATACCACATTCACTTGGGGGCTATAAAAATAAGGTATAGCTTTGTTAGGTAAAATATAACAATATAGGTAGCACCTGCAATCTTTTTTTTTTGTTATAAAAATAAGCACAAAATTGAATAACTTCCATGATTCTACTTTTACAAAATACGGTAATTGACTAGTACGGTAGCCACATCTCCGATAACTTTGAACTTTTAATATGTTGTAGAGGTGACTATGCTGATCATTTAGATATACTTATGTTAGACGTGGAAATGATAGTGAAGAAAATTTTGCGAATGTTGGAAAATCATATATATGTATATAAAAGTTCCTTATTCACGGTTTCCTTATTCGCGTTTTCATTATTCGCGGGTGAAAAAATTGTAACTTAGTTCCTGTATTCGCGGCTAAATATTTCATTATTCGCGGATGCAACCGGTAAACAGAAAAGAATTCGGTGTCATTTGTTAAGGGGATTGACCGCAATTTTTCCGAAAACATGGATTTCTATTCTAACATTAGAACGCATCCCCTCTGATACCATACTAATTACCATTCCATATACGCGGTTTCTGTATTCGCGGCATATTTATGGCACGTATACCCCGCGAATAAAGAGCTTTTACTGTATATGCATTGATGACGTAATTGTTAGGTTAGGTTTGTGATAGCTGTATTAGTTAGTTGTTAGTTCCAGTATTTTATTAAACTGTTAGTTCCTACGCTGTAATTTAGAGTAAATTTCACTATATTAGGTAATTACACTTTTATTATGGTAAACAAGCTTTTAACCGAGGCTTTAATAGCGTTGATGTCTTAAATACGTGACAAAGATCATCTAAAATACATTAATTTGATAAATTTGTTCTTAAGTCTTGATCGTCAGCATAATACTAATCATCATCATCATCATAAGGTCGTCAGTCTAAAGACTGGTTGGAGCCGCACCTCCACTCTTTCCTATCCTGAGCTAATCTTTTGCATTTCCCTAAAACTACAACAACCCACATCCTTAACTATTTGCGAACAGTAATCTAACCTAGGTCTACCTCTACCCCACCTAACTTCCGTTTCTGCCTCTAATATGTCTCTGACTAGACCTTCATGCCTGAGAAGATGTCCTACCAACTTATCTCGCTTATTTATTATTGACTTCCAAAGAGTCCTCTGTTCTCTTACTCTTTCTAGTACCACTTCATTTCTTACCTTTTCTATCCACGGTATCCTCAACATTCATTTCGAACGCTTCTAACCTTTTCTTTTCGCCGCGCCCACTGTACGTGTTTCGCACCCGTACAGCGCCGTGTTCCAAGCAACAACCTTTTTCGAATTTCTAAATTAACCGTTTGTGAGCATAGAAGTGACTTCTTTTTATTGAAGGCAACTGCCTATCGCCTGCTTTATATTCCTACTACTCCTTCCGTCCTGACTTATCTGACATCCTAGATACCTAAAATCGGTCACTTCTTCTAATTTTTCGTCTCCTATCTTTATATTCGCTCTTTCCCTACTTTTCTTCCCTTGCATACCAGTATTTTTGTTTTAATTTTATTTATTTTTATACAGTACTGCTTTATCAATACTGCTTCCATTTTATTTAAAGCTATATCTAACTCCTCCTTGTTAGATGCAGAAACTGCTATAAAGATAATACTAATGTTTTTAATTTTCTAGGTTAAACATACACTTTGCGTAAAAAGACAGTAAATATCATACTTCTTTATCGAGATGAAAAGAAATTTTTTCATCCCTCGGAAACAGTAGTTTTTTTCTTGGTAAAAGGTACCCTCTATGTTCTTATCTGCACCCCTGGCAATGTGTATACAAAATTTAGTGATAATCAGTTGAATAATTAAGACATGAAGTGGTAACAAACAAACAAATAATAAAAAACACACTAACAATCGCTTTTATAATATTACTGAGGATTCAAGTCCAATATCCTTCTTAAGGACAACTCTAACTACAGACACAAGAACAAAATTAAACTATTTAAACTTACCGCTGGAATTTGCTGGCAGATTGACGGGTTTTCCCATTTCTCCCGGATTGTTTTCTGGAGGTGCCAATACTCCCAATTCATCCCTCTTCGCTTGCTGCAGGGGCGCTTTACTACTACTCGACCGTGGTGCCTCTTTGATGGGCACCGCAAATTTGAAACTGTCTCCGTTCATGATTTTTTTTAGCGAATCAGTGTCGTCTATTTCATTATCACCCCTTTGTAGTGGTAACGCGACTTCCGGTGCCGAATGATTCTCGGAATACAACAAGAACGCCACCGTGAACCACACCGATGTCACTACCACCACCAACTTGAGGAGAAACGAACGTCTTCTAAATAGCACACCCATTTTGCTTCTTTTGAAATTTCAAGATCGATTTACCGACACGAAAACACGACTTTAATCACTATAACAACGACATTAGTTAATGATTACTATTTTTTTGAGTTAGGAATTAATAATTGTTACTTTTGTTGTAAATTGCGTCCGCTAATTCTGACTGAAGGAATGATGAACATGAAGCAATACGAGAAGACTACGATATGGAATGATTTGCTGATGATATGTTACTTGATATGGTTTTGGCTTCATACATGTCATTAGACGTAACCTGAAACAAAAGAAGAAACACTGTTAGGATAAATAATCAAAAACGCGATAAATTGTTTGTTCTGCAAAATGAACTGTGGTATCTGCTGTAGGCAAGTATCGTTTATTAATAAACGATAAAATCAAGTAAGCGATGGTAGTAAATCATTTTCAAGATATTTAAAACATATCATTTTTGTAGGGTTAATTCCAATACATTAAAGTGAATTAATTTTTAAATTAATGTCACCTCTAGTAGCTTTATAATAATAAAGTATTGGTGAGTAAAGTTAGGTATCCGAGTTCGAACCCCGACGAGGGCGTGACAGCACCAACAATTTTTTTTTATTAGTTTAAGGTTTTCTGTAGTTATAAAAAATTAATTCACTTTAGTGTATTGACATCATGCCTTGTTGGACATTGCAAACTTTATGTTTTTGTTGGTAAATTACTAGTGTACAAAGCATAATGGCAGATAATTTCGTAAACGATGCGAAAAAAAATAATAACCAACAATACTCAAAATATGTATTATCTTTGAACTCAATAAAATTGATTAATATATTTAAAAAATTATGGGGATGGAAACAAAAAAAAAACAGGTAGAGGTCTTACGTGAAAAATATATAAAGGTGGTTTTAGAAAGAAGCACACCCGACTATTAAGTAAGGAGGGAAAGCAAGGGAGGAAGCGTTGAAAAGAGTGGTGAAATACAAGGGGAATTTAGAAAATCTAGAAGAAGAGGGTATAAGAAGGGAAATGTGGAGAAAAAAGGTCATGGATGTCGGTAGGAAAAAAAGATACGACAGAGACAGTACACTAGGGTTGTTAAAAATTAACCAGGACAGTTAATGGGGTGGAGAGGGTAAGGTAAGAATATGTAGAGAATGGTGAGAAAAAGATGTAGGGAAATTATGAGGGGTAATGATTTAAGAAAAATAGAGGAATCTAGGTATGCGGGAGTTTTTATGGAGAGATTGGCAGAGGGACTTCGCTCCAAGTTATTTAGAAAGCGGGAGGAGTATCAGTGTCTTGGCTAGAGTGAGAAAAGGGAATGAGTGTAGAAGGTGGAAATACCGGCTCAAAGAGAGAGGTGGACAGGAGGTGTAGCTTGTGTGACAGGGTGGCAGAATACCTACGGCATGTGCTGAAGGGATGTGAGGGAAGAAGGACGATGGAAGAATGTGGGGTATTAGTTAAAGGGGAAGGGGGTGGTTTGAGCTTATTATAGGAAATATTAAATAAGGAGGTTATAGCAGTTTTGCTTTTATCTTCGTTTCTCCTTTCGTTGAACATTGAGTTTTTTATGAGGATGGAATGAAAACTATGTATAGTATAGAAGGTGAAAAGGGGTTGGCATTTTGTAGAGGGGAAGGGGAGCAGTTACGTATGTTTTTGTTTTTTAATTGTCAGAAGATTGAGTTCTTTTGTATAGTCTGCGGAATAACTATTTGTTTCAATAAAGCTCATATACTTAAAAATGGAAATAAATTGCATTTTATAATCGACAACAGAGAAATAACAAAAGAATATTAAGCAATAAAAAGGCAACATAAATGTGCCCATATGGAGTAATTGGGACTGCATGATTTACGCATAAGGTAAACAATTATTAGTATACTTATATATGACTTCAAAAACTTCATAAAATTCGTATTTGTTAGAAATTTATGTACGATATTCTTAAATCCCTCTACACTCTCCATTATCTGATTAACATTAGAAACGTGGTGAGTCAGTCATTCATGTGTGGATCCTTTTAATAAATTATTAACTGAGGAATACGAGTGGCACCTTATTATTCTGAAAATGCGTTTAAAATAATGAATGGTCACCACAAAACAAATAAATTTAGATACCAATCGTCTAATTAATATCAGAACCTGATTCAACGTAATGCAAATATACTCCACCCTCTAGTGAGTATCGCTCGCTTTTTTAAACGAAAATGATTTATTTGGTCTACTGCTAAAGGCTGAATTAACATAAGCATGACACGATAAGACACTAATTTATTCATGTTATGATTTGTTGTTTAATAAAGTAGGGTGGTAGGAAACTTTACCGACGACATGACGTCATCTTGTTGACGTAAAAGGTAAAGAAGCCGAGATTCAAAAGATGTTACAAATTACTTTACTGTTTTTCTGTACTGTTACCTATCCGCCCCTAGTCTCCATTTTATACTAATATTTGCTGTGGTTCATTTGAGTCGAAATCATTTGCTCCACTGTCAACATCTCTGGCATCTCAGTACAGGGGGCGCTCGTTTGGCATTTTAGTGGTAGTTTAATAAATGCATTACGCAATCGCGAGTTGATAATATCACCATAAGAAGTGGGAACCGTTAAGAAAGGTTCCTTCAGACATACGACACGTGTTACGTTTTCCATAGTGACTCATATCACAATAACCAAATATTGGTTAAAATAAAAAAAAATTAGCAGTTATAGGGACTGCCGATAGAAGTGAAAACGAAGAACTTTTAGTATTAAAATTTGAAATTTTACAATGTTTGAATAAAAATTATCAACAACAATCTGGTTTTCACATCTATTGATACTCCGAGCAACAATTATATGCATGTTTACATAAATTTCAATGTACTTGATTTTTAACATTGTTTGCATCATTGTCATCATTCATTTCAACAATACTTAGACTTTTTGTACTTTTAATTATTTCATTGTGATCTAAAAAAGATAGAATAGGCTTATGATAACTAAGGTAAGAAATGAAAAATATACTGCTAGAAGCATGTCAGTGACGTGAACCCATAACATTTTCCCCTGTCAAAAAGTGCCCAACGTCGCTAAAGAAGTTTTCACTTCAAAAAAAAATAGATCAAAGAATCCGTATCAAATTTTGTGTGAAAACCAAAATTAAGTGCGCGGACGGATTCCGAATGTTTGAGAGTGGCATGTGGTGAAGCTACTTTGAACTGAAGCAACGCTTATCGGTGGTACAAAATGTTCTCAGACAGACGAAAACATTAATGAAGTGAAGAAAATAGTATTGGCCAATCGTCGAATCACCGTTAGAAAAGTTGCTGATTTTTACCAATGATTTGGGCATGAGACGGGTCGTCGTTCCAAAATATCTTAATTTCCATCTAAAATAACATCGCATTAAGATTGCCATGAAGTTATTAGACTCTGTCCGCGACGACCCAAATTTGCTCCAGAGGATCATTACTGGTAATGAATCATGGGTTTATGGTTATGACGTGGAAATCAAAGCTTAATCATCCCAATGGAAGCTGCCGCACGAGCCAAGGCCGAAAAAAGGCCGAATGTGAAGGTTTTGCAAACAGTTTTCTTCGATTTCAGGGGCGTACTGCATTATGAGTTGCTGCCACAAGGCAGAACGGTCAATAAGGAATATTACCTCCAAGTTAAATTCAATTTGCGTGATGCAATCCGCCAGAAACGCCCGGATTTGTAGAAGAAGAAAAATTGGCTTTTGCACCATAATAACGCCCAAGCTAACACATTGTTACGCGTGCGCGAATTTTTGCCAAACACAACACACTAATAACGCTGTAGCCACCGTATTCCCCCTTGTGAGCTTTTCTTGTTCCCGAAACTGTAGAGGCCCATGAAAGGACGACGCTACGCTACGATTGAGGAGATAAAGGAGATAAGAACGACATCAAAGGAAGAGCTGAAGAAGATAAAAAAAAATGATTTTTTGAAGTGCTTCGAGAATTGGAGAAAACGTCTGGGAGGGATTACCTTCCTTGGCATCGTGTCTTCATTCCTTTGATGTCCTGATGAAACCGTTCCCCTTGCTCTTCACTGACATCACCTAAGTTTTTAGGAAAAAAGTCAAGATGGTTGCGCAAAAAGTGGACTTTGAGGCTCATCAGACAACCAGGATTTTTAAAATTGTTTACCATGTTAGATATGATAAGTTCATAGTTAAGATCTTTTACATTGCCCAAAAACTTCGTCACAACTTCTCTAAATGATATCCAAGCCTCTTTTTCCTTTGTATCGAACATCAATTTACGAATATCAGGTCCAACGAAAATCCCTTCTTTCAGTTTAGCTTCTGATAAATGAAGAAATTTTCTACATAAATATTTAAAACAATCACCAACTTAAGGCAAAGCTTTTACAAATTGTTTCATTAAACCCAACTTAATGTGTAGTAGTGGTAAAAGAATCTTTTTGGGGTCAACCAAAGTTGTATGCAAAATATCCTTCTGGCCGGGTGTCAAAGTTTTTCTTAAAGGTCATTGTTTTTTAGACCAATGTTGATCCCTTGCTCTGCTGTCCCAGTCACATATAAAACATGGAAACTTTGTGAATCCCTTTTGTTGGCCAAGAAGTATTGAGATACCTTTTAAATCTCCACATAGCATCCAATCATGAGCCGTATAGTTAATTTTCTCTAAACTTATATTAAGATTTTCGTATGTTTTTCTCATATGGACCGAATGAGCAACAGGCAAAGAAGCATAAGTATTTCCATTGTGTAATAATACACCTTTTAAACTTGTTTTTGATGAGTCTATAAAAAGTCTCCAATCTTCCTTTTTGTATTCAATGCCAAATTCGTTCATTAGTCTGTCAATATCATGGTAGTAAACCAATTTAATAAAACTTACTTTTATTTAATATTGAAATGTGAGAAAATGGAGGGTAATTCGACTTTTTCGTTATTTTCTTTGGAATCAGCACACCAAATTACATAGAAATTAGTTAAAATTATTTAAAAAGTCTTTTCGTCGTTGGCCTGTGTAATTTAAAAAAACACAAAATTCGCGATACTTTTTGAACAAACCTCGTACATTCGTTTTAAATCGAACTGTAAGGTTTTTAATTTAGAATACTTCTTAAGCGATAAGTAAAGCAAATTTTTCCTACGGAATTCCGAAAAAAAAAATCTCTCCCTCGCAAATATTTTTTTCAATTTTATTTCTTTTAAAGTCTTCCGTAGCTTTGTTTTTATTACATTTTTGTTTTTTTGCTTTTCCATTGCCTCATTTTCACCTTTCCCTTTCCTGTTTCGTCACCTACGCAATGTGCATTCCTGTTTAGTTACCTACCCTTTCGATATCGTGCAGCTTTTTAATAGTTGAAAGAAAAAGTGCAAACATTCAAACTAAGTGAATATCATGTAGATTTTAAGAAAGCTGCTATAAATATAATTAAGCGGACGTTTCGTGTTGATTATTCGGGGATGTAACTTCCACATTCTTTAATGAAGTAAAATGCAAAAACAAACACGATGACCTTGAATTTTTAGTATGTTGTAGAGGTGATAATGCTGATCATTTTCATGTATATATATGTTTGCGTGGAGATCATATTGAGTCATACTATTCGAATATATTATTAAGGGATATTAAGGAAACTCCAGTCTGTCATAATCCTACCTGATAATAATACAATAACGTCCCTAATGCATAGACATCTCCAAACCTAACCTAACCAAACAAAAACGTCACCAATGAATGTACATCAGCCGATCGCACTAGAACCTCGTAAACATAGATAACTCTGGTTATTAGTTAACTAACGTGAACGTTATTTTATTCACAGAAAGCATTAGTTTTATTCATTTACAATTCCTAGATTTCATGCATATTCGGTCATCATCATCATAAGGTCATCAGTCCTAAGACTGGTTGGACACGTACCTTCACTCTTTCCTATCCTGAGCTAAACTTCGCATTACCCTAAAACTAGAACAGCCCACATCCTTAACTATTTGCTAATCTAATCTAGGTCTACCTCTACCCCTCCTAACTCCTGTTTCTGCCTCTAATATGTCTCTGACTAGACCTTCATGCCTGAGAAGGTGTCCTACCAACCTATCTCGCCTATTTTTTATTGACTTCCATAGAGTCCTCTGTTCTCCTATTCTTTCCAATACCTCTTCATTTCTAACCTTTT